>NC_045177.1:12292263-12407263 GCF_900700415.2 Clupea harengus
ATCTACAGGTTTTAAATATGTCCCGTAAGCACAGGGTGGTTGGGTGGAGTTGCTTCTTACTGTGCACACTGTGCCCTATTGTTTCTGTAAAGATTATTATTATTAATTAATTATTTCATTTCTTTCTTTTCTTTAAGACTTGGCCATTTTTGAGGTGGATTCCGTGGGCGAAACCCCATGAAATGTGAAACACACATCAGTCCTGGCCCGACTCAGGGACAGAGACTTGGTCCATATGTCAACCATATCACATTGAGTCTTGTGAACAGCATATACTTTCACTTGCACACACCAAATATGGTAGGCATGTAAGGCTCCCCAAATGTATATCATATTATACAGGAAGTGAGTTCTCTGGGATTTTGTGCGGTTTGAACTTCATGTCAGGTGAAGCTGTTCAGTCGCGTATGACTAGGGGTTTAACAAGGTAAGCACATTATATTCCCACTTGGTGGGCAACTACCAGATGCCATTGAAACACGGGTTCCTCTTTGTGTAATCACTTGTATGGAGATGTCCGTTATAGTGTAGTAGTCCACATAACTGGACACTGCACAGATGTAATGCAGTGTGGCTACATTCAATCATACCCAAGAATTGATGTACCCTAGAACGACGATGTAATATGCTGCAGAGAATGTCCTTTTGAAAAAATGCATATGTCAATCAAACTACGTCAGGAAAGCCTGAAAAATCAACAAATAAATCCAGGGAGGTTCACAAATATGAAGCGTTTGTAAATGCTCGTTTGTAAGTCTGTAAATAAATGTAACAGCTTTAACATTTGTGAATCGTGTGACATTTATTTGTGAATCACAAATACATTTGTGAATCGTGTGAAATGTATTTGAGAAATCGAGTGAAATTTGTGAATTTTTAATCAAACTCCATAGCACTCGCACCACAACAACATGGCATTTAGTTTTACGTGACAGGATGGCGTAATGTTGAATAAACCGTAGTTAATGCAGGAGTGCGGTCAATACAGAGGTTTGTTTTATAAATTTACATAAAATACTGTAGTGCATTTTTGATACGGTGTGGTTAATAGTCTGGAAAATACGGTAAAGAAATGTATTTGAATACCTGAAGCCAAGAAGCAAGACCCTTGGAATGCTCAGTTTACATTGATATTTTGGCAACAAAAATGTTGTGGTAGGAATGGGGGTGCTGAGGTTTGAAGTGGAGAGCTTGATGTACCTACACCTCACTGAACAGTGTTAATCATGAGTTAGTGTTAATCATGAGCAGTGTTAATCATGTGTTAGTGTGCTCTTCCTTGGTGTGGTGCTAATCCTGCCTTCTTGCTACTTTTCCCCCCCTCAGCTCTTTTGTACGCCACCATCTTTGGTAACGTCACCACCATCTTCCAGCAGATGTATGCCAACACCAACCGGTACCATGAAATGCTGAACAGTGTCCGGGACTTCCTGCAGCTCTACCAGGTCCCTAAGGGCCTAAGTGAGAGAGTGATGGACTACATAGTCTCCACCTGGTCCATGTCCAGGGGCATTGATACAGAGAAGGCACGTGGCATCGTTGTACTTACTGTTTACACAATGCTGATTGAAAAGATGAAGTAGTCTTTATGAGATATGGGTTTCCCAGTGTTAATAAAAAAAAAAAATAATAATTTATTTTATTTGTAATGCACTCTTCATTCAAAAGAATCTCAGAGTGGCAACATATTAAAAACTAACTATAATAATACAATAAAATAAAAATGAATTAACATAAGCATAATAGAAAACTTTTTAACATTTTAACATTTTAAATTAAATTAAATTAAATTAAATTAAATTAAATTAAATTGTGTTCATCATATATCTTTCTGAGATACAGTATAGGGTTTCCCAGTGTTCATCATATATCTTTCTGAGATACAGTATAGGGTTTCACAGTGTTCATCATATATCTTTCTGAGATACAGTATAGGGTTTCACAGTGTTTATGATATATCTTTCTGAGATACAGTATGGGGTTTCACAGTGTTTATGATATATCTTTCTGAGATACAGTATAGGGTTTCCCAGTGTTCTCATGTGTGTTCTGATCTGACTCTGAGGGTTTCTACTGTTGCCCTGTAGGTGCTGCAGATCTGCCCCAAGGACATGCGTGCAGACATTTGTGTTCACTTGAACCGGAAGGTCTTTAAAGAACACCCTGCCTTCCGCCTGGCCAGTGATGGTTGTCTGCGTGCTCTCGCCATGGAGTTCCAGACCAGCCACAGCGCCCCTGGTGACCTAATCTATCACGCTGGCGAGAGCGTGGACAGTCTTTGCTTTGTGGTATCAGGGTCCTTAGAGGTTATTCAAGATGATGAGGTCGTTGCCATCTTGGGTGAGTTTTTATATGTTCTTTAAGAGAGAATACCGGTGCATGAATGCTGATTTGAGTGTGTATTTCTAAAGCTAGGAGAATAATGTGGGTTTTTCTTGTTTGCTTACACAGGTTTTCTGAAACTAGGTCTCATTTTTTCAAAACGTTTCACACAAAATGCAAAAGCACCTCATATCTCCTGCAAGATGGAGATTCAAAACTAAATAATCCTTTTTTTCAAAATCACAGTTTTGTGTCAAATGGCAAACACAGCTATTCATGTGGTTAGACTTTTTCGATCAATAAATACACACCAGTGTGATGAATTTAAAGCACTCCTATCTCTGTTAGGCCTTTTGAGGTTAAGATTTTTTTCTGACTTAAGTATACAGTTTTTTTAACTGCGTACACACAAAATATTTACACGTGACCTGTCAGGAAAACAGCAAAACAGCTAAATCCCTCACCAAATCTGCCAGGTAATTCTCAGCCTTTTCAATTTCATAAAAGACTTTTTGTAAAACACTACACACATAGTTCATTTTCTAATACACAATAACCAGTAAAATATGACATAAAAATGACAAATTAATAAAAAATGTCATGAATGAAATGAAAAAAAAAAGAAATGGTTAAACATGGTTAAAAGAGTGGCCTGGACACATGATAAATACCTCTGCGTATGAGGTGTTTGAGCTAGAGGGAGTTTCTGGATATCTAGTTATTAAAATTAGAGTTACATATATTGATAGTTTGCCTCATGGCTGACTCATGAGGTTTAAAGGACAGGTAGAGATGAACATCGTCAGCATAGAAATCAAAATACATATTATGCCATCCAAGGACAAGAGGACAAAAAGATAATGTGTCCTAGAATGCTTCCCAGAGGAACACCACAGTGAACAGGAGAAGCAGAGGACTCTGATTACAAACTTGCACTACAAAATGTCGATAACGAATAAACAAAATATATACCCCACCAGCATCATCATTCTGGCAGACCTTCGGAAGAATCGTTTCAGTGCTGTGGTGCTGCCTGAAACCTGACGGAAACTTTAAAAAAATGTCAGCTTGTCATAGTGCATATATACAGGTACAGCTCAATAAATTAGAATATCATCAAAAAGTTGATTTATTTCAGTAATTCGATTCAAAAAGTGAAACTCATATATTATATAGATTCATTACACACAGACTGATGTATTTCAAGTGTTTATTTCTTCTAATTTTGATGATTATAACTGACAGCTAATGAAAACCCCAAATTCCTTAGCTTAACAACATGGGAGAGGAGCCATGACCCACCAGAACAGAGGGAGAGTATGAGATTGAGATTGAGAGGGAGAGTATGAGATTGAGAGAGAGAGTATGAGATTGAGATTGAGAGGGAGAGTATGAGATTGTGATTGAGAGGGAGAGTATGAGATTGAGAGGGAGAGTATGAGATTGAGATTGAGAGGGAGAGTATGAGATTGAGATTGAGAGAGAGAGTATGAGATTGAGAGGGAGAGGGAGAGTATGAGATTGAGATTGAGAGAGAGAGTATGAGATTGAGATTGAGATTAAGATGAGAGTATGAGATTGAGGTCCTGATGTAAAGACTGTAAGGGAACTGCCATCACCTGGCTTTTATATTGGATCAAATAGTTATAATGACTTGTGTTAATGATATTGGATCAAATAGAGTTATAGCGACTTGTGTTAATAATATTGGATCAAATAGAGTTATAATGACTTGTGTTTATAATACTGGATCAAATAGAGTTATAATGACATGTGTTAATAATATTGCACTGACACAGACTACTGAATGCTTTTAGGCTCAGCAGCAGTGTTGTGGTTGATGCAGCTTTACATTTAAAGAACGCGTCACAATAGGAAATTCAACCAAGCTGTGGTATAAAGTATATTATAGTACGGTTTCTCGCCCCCAGAGATCGATGTATACATGACATTTCAAAAGCGTTGCTACAAATGCTTCATCATACTGCAGCTTATACAGAAATCCAAAAGAAACACGTCAGTTGTGTCTCGCAGTCTGATGAACACAATATCCCAGACATAATGTAACTTAAAAAGAAACATTTCATCTGGATATGCTCATAAATGTCTTTTTCTTACAATGAATAGGACTTGTAAAATGGTGGTTAACCCCAATATTCCATTTTTAATCAGAGCAAAAACTGTTTGGTGAACTGTTGCCCCCAAAACAACAGGACTATTTACAAACATACAGGGAGGCACCAGAGGTGGAATGTTTAGAATGTTTAGAACATTTCGATTTACTGGCGACGATGATGATGACGGTGATGATGCAGGAAGAGAAGAATGACGCAGATACCCAGAGTGGTGTACATCCACTGACCCCTGAGGAAGATCCTAGGACTGATACAGTCAGGTTCATGGAGACACAAAGAGTTGATGAGAATCAAATATGTATGCTCTCTTGCTCCACAGCTCAAGAGTAACACAGCTGTTGGCTTTTGCACGTAATGGTCTTTGGCAGGCGTGTGTTTGGGACTGAAAACTGAGTGTTAATATTTAATGTCGATTAAAGGTTCTGCATTTAGAACTTTCATGTTTCAGTGATTTGAGGAGCAAATTAGTTTTTCCATTACACATGCACATCTGTTCATTCACACAAACACACACACACACACACACACACCCTTTGGCCTCATTATGAGCTGTGAGAGAATCTGGCTGATGAATTTGTTAACACAACCCTGTTCTTCCTGGCAGATCTGTGAAATTACATTATCATATGTAAAAGGTTTAGGCTGTTTGTAATCAGTGTCGGTACATTATGGGCGCCAGAATAATGTAGGTATCTCACCTTGTGAGCGGGTGCTGGATAAATGTAGGTGCAATTGTGCATAAACAGTAAATCCGTCTTCACGAGGGCCACCAGGATAGCATAAGAGGGCCACCAAGACAACATTGATACTAGTCTGACAACAGCACCAATAATATGTTGGTGAACTCACCCGATTGGACAGGCATCAACCATTCAACATAAGGTCAGCCACAAATCAGTGTCATAAATCAATCTAATATATCAGTCTCATAAAATATATTAAGCTATCAATTTGGAACTCTGATTCATAATTTAGATAAGAACTACAACCAAAGGTACGCTATTAATAGCAAGTTAAGGTTGAAGGCCTTAGGAGTTCTGAGTAGAAGAGGTTGGCATCATTCATTCTTGTGCAACATTAAATAATATACCAGTGTATACAGTCAAAGCATTTATTCACAAAATGAGGTGACTAATTCGGTTAGTGGTGTGTTCCTGGCTACTGAGACATCTTAGGCAGTCATTGGCATCAGACAGTCAGAGAGTTTGTTTGCATCTGCAGGTGTGAGAGCGAGAGCCTGCTCTTCTTCCTCCTTTGGCTCGTCTGCATCAACTGGAGAGAGACACTCCTGTCCAAAGTGACCTGCAAATCAACAAAACGAAAAACCCAATATGAACAACAGTCAAAGCTTTATACAGCAAAATGCTTATAAAAATATTGTATATCACTTCATTGTAAAATGAACAATAGTAATAAATACAATAATATAAAAATGGTAGGACTTGTAACAAATAGATTAGAATGACAGATGAGCTCTGAACTCTATTTCTAAACTCTTCTTGATTGGCATCTCTTGTTGTGGAGAGAAGGCAAAGACAGCAGGTGTTCTTTGGAGGAACGAAGTGGTCGAGTTCTTCCTAGATCTCAGTAAGGTGCATTGCACACAATGAATGGAGACCATCAACTCATTTACAATGTCCATTGAGGGCCAGGATGTCCGTGGGTTATAGGTGTTACAGAATCACTGCCCTGCTCCTTGTTAGGTTATATGTATTGCTTATCCAACAGGTGGAGAGTCAAACCTTTCTTTCGTAGAGTGAAGTGTTAGCATCCATGAAATTGCCTAGGTTACGGTATACAATGGCCCACTGCTGCTGTACCACAATCACTTGCATGTTCTTGCGGAAAATCCATCTGTAGTTTGAAGTTGTTATTATTATTGCAACTGCATGGAATTCTGTTACATTCACCCAGACTTGTGTTTCTCCTTTCAGGAAAAGGGGATGTTTTTGGAGATGTGTTCTGGAAGGAGCTGACTCTGGCACAGTCCTGTGCGAATGTGCGCGCGCTCACATACTGTGACCTCCATATCATAAAGCGTGACGCACTGCAGAAGGTTCTAGAGTTCTACACGGCTTTTTCAAACCACTTTGCACGCAACCTGCATCTGACCTACAACCTAAGGAAGAGGGTGAGCTTTTAATATCTCCTTTTTGGTGTGGATGTGGAACTGCACCCAATACAGTACATCATCCATTTTGTGTCAAATCTAAGTTCTAAACGTATCTTTTTTATCTGATCAAAACTGCTCAGATTTTGCACCTTTGCATTCATTTAGTAACAATAGCTGAGGTCAGTACAAATCCATGAGGAAATACCCCGTTAACATTTACTGTGACATTCGTCTTCATGACTCAGACACTGGCAGAGATTTTATTTTATGCTTACCAAAATCACTTATTCCATATCAATGAAAATATGCTGCGGCTCCATAATAAATCAGACAGAAAAGAGCTGAGCTTTATGACTCGGTTACTTCAGTTAATCACTGTGGCCTCCACGGGCGTGGCTTGTCCTATTTTGGGGGGAGTGCTGCAGTCTGGTGAGAGGAAGGATAATAACAAATATCACACACAAATATCACACACAAATATCACACAGAAATATCACGCCTCAGCTCGTCTGAATGGAATTCTGTGTGACTATGAGAAGGTGAGGAGAGAAAGATGGAGAGGGAGACTGACAGGCCAACAGGAGAAGATATGATGGACCTTGATAAAAAAAAGGAAATACATGAGTACATTGCAGAAGCTTTCAATCGATAGTTTTTAACATTTAAAGATTATTTGATCAAATATTTAAATGGTCACCTGAAAAGTGAAGTAATGTCATGCTGCCAACTTATTTAAGAAAGGAGATTTTCTTGGCCACAATCAAATGCAAAGCATTTATGCCAGTAGATTTGTGGGCATTGCAAATTGTGATGAGATACTATGTGCCAACCTGGTCTTTTTTAGTTTATTGTGCATTGCTTCCTTTATCAATTAAATGTGCTTTGCTTATTACATTAATAATGAACAGACATTCTGCGGCTAGTTTTCTACTTGAGAGGATCCTTCAGACCCCATGTGAAGACTCTGCCACTCTGCCTCCCTATTCAGAAATGTCTAGTGGCGTCCATACTGGCCTCAAAACTCAGCCATGCAGGAGAAATGTATATAAGTAATTTATATGTCAGTAATATATATTTATATATAACAATTCTGAGATGAGCAGCCTTGTAAGTTGCGGCACTGACAACCTTTTCGGTCATATTATAGAGCAGGAACAAGCTTCTCTATGACTGTACATTTAAGTTTACATTAAAGTTTATGGTTTTATCCAAAGAAACCTAATCGAAATAATTGAACAATAACTGTATTGAGATAATACAACAACAACATTTATTATTATTATTTTGATTATTAAACTGTTGTGACTTGAATTTAGTGTGAGCAGCCCAGTAAAGGGTAACAATTCTACAATATATCTTTCATGAAATGTATGATATAATAGAAATACAAGTAAGATTTCAACATTTGAATGATCTCAAAACAACTTACATTGAGCTCATGAACATTAGACAGTTAGAAAGTAGTATGAAATTCTACTGCTGGGCCTAACTGCATTATAAGTATTTTTTACTCTCGTGTGTTGGTTTAGAGAGAGACCACCATACGAAGCATTTAGTTGTTACAAGATAAGTTTTACTGGTATATACTGACACAATACAACTTGCTTGACTTAACACAGAGTACCATCAAGCAGAGCCGGAGAATGCATTCTGAGGACAGGTACAGAGAAACTGGACTTTTAAGTCCTGACCCAATGAGGTCATTTTCTGGGCCTCCTGTGTCCGCCCCTCGGAGACTGGCACCACCGCACACCTATTTCTCAGCAATAACACATCATTCCTGGGTGACAATCATGGCTTTGTAAGCGCCTCTCCTCCCATCTGCAGACTGTCTTATGTGTCCAGAGACTCCCCACATTTCATCTTCCGCCCGAGCTTCAAACATACTAATTGCCACTGACTTGACCTTGCTTAGCCAGATGGACTGCAGCCTCTGTCTCTCAGGCTTTTGTGTAAGATACACTTGGTATAAAGCATGGACTCTGATTTCTGTAAGGCCTAAGCATTGTTAATAACAATAAGTTTTGTTAATAAATTTGTACTTAACTGAATTTATCTTACACTAAGCAATTCTCTTTTTGGGGCCAAAAAGGTTATTGCTCGATGTAAATATTGTTTCTACCTTTAGATACCTTTCATACAGATATCATATGCATATATTCAGATATTCATGCGTATATCACACATAATGTTTGCTAATACATCAAATTAAATCCATGAAAACAGAAAATCCTGACCATGACCATGACCCACATACAGCATTTTATTATTTCCATTTCCCACTATTGATTTGCATATTGTCCTTATTGAATGTCACAGGCTCTTCCTAAATATAATTGTTTTGTGTTTTATGTAAATTATACTATATTAATAAGATTATATTAATTTTATATTATATTAAATATTGGAAACCACAGCTATCCAAACAGCTATCCTTGTGCCCCTCTTTATTTCAAATGTAAAAGCATCCAGAATGTGCTGATATTTAGTG
The DNA here is from genome assembly GCF_900700415.2 of Clupea harengus. Taxonomy (NCBI): domain Eukaryota; kingdom Metazoa; phylum Chordata; class Actinopteri; order Clupeiformes; family Clupeidae; genus Clupea; species Clupea harengus. Next base: position 12,301,325 of record NC_045177.1, read on the forward strand.
GAATCCATTCTTCCCTCTGTCCGTATGATGTTTCCTGTGCCACTAACCCTAGAAAACCCCAAAGCAAAGAGTAGATTCACCTGCATGTTGAACACTTATCAAGGGGGTCTTTTCATCTTTTTTCTCCAAAGACATCTTTGGTGGTTGTAACCCTGTGTGTGCACTGTGTCAGCTAAAGCTTCATAGAAGAGGTTCATAGTCATAGAAGAGGTTTGCTTTGCCTTTCTGCCCAGCAGACATGCAGTTTCATATGAAAGTCTTCTTGGTATTCCAGAACTCCTCTTGACTTCAACACTTACCACTACCAGTCATTTTTAGCAACATTTTGGTCACCGGAAATTGCAAGCTGAAAATGTTTAAATATGCTTTTAAATCCTGCTGTTTTGTGGGTCTCAAATAGCTTCATTCAGATGCTCTGTCTAATGCTAATGTTTTGTTCTTAGACTTTACAAGTGTAAGGGTGACCAATGTTTTGCACATGCCATTATTTTTAGGTTTGAAGTTCTTGAAATAAAAGGTTTACTGCAGGGCTTGTATGCTCTGCTTTTCACTTGAACAGAAGTGCCTATTTTGCTCAGGGGTGCTCAAACGGCCTGTGCACATTTTCGTTTTCAAAACAAATTACAAAAAAAAAAAAAAATCGCAAAATAGAACACATATTTTAAAATGCACCTACAATTCAATAAATAAATGATGGATTTACGCTAAATAAAATTAAATTGTTACACAAAAGTAGAGATTTTTGAGTATACTTAAGCCCTTAAGACTTCCTTCATCCTCTGCAACAGCGCTGGCCACCTCTGATTCCAAGCGTGCGTCAGGTGATGTGCTTGTTTTACAGAATCCAAGCTCGGCACAGAATCTCCTTTTCTTTAGGGCAGAAAACCCTCTCTGTACACTAAGTTCTGAACTAATAGTCTCAGCTATTCCAACTGATGATCTAGCCTCTTGAGCCATTGCAAAACTACTGCTGGCGTAGGTCTCCAAAGCAATCATAGCCTATGCCAGTATAGCATGTCTATGGCCTCTTCACCACACAATCATAGCCTATGCCAGTATAGCATGGCCTCTTCAACACACAATCATAGATTATGCCAGTATAGCATGTCTATGGCCTCTTCACCACACAATCATAGCCTATGCCAGTATAGCATGGCCTCTTCACCACACAATCATAGCCTATGCCAGTATAGCATGTCTATGGCCTCTTCACCACACAATCATAGCCTATGCCAGTATAGCATGTCTATGGCCTCTTCACCACACAATCATAGCCTATGCCAGTATAGTATGACTATGATCTCTTCACCACACAATCATAGCCTATGCCAGTATAGCATGTCTATGGTCTCTTCACCACACAATCATAGCCTATGCCAGTATAGCATGTCTATGGCCTCTTCACCACACAATCATAGCCTATGCCAGTATAGCATGTCTATGGTCTCTTCACCACACAATCATAGCCTATGCCAGTATAGCATGTCTATGGCCTCTTCACCACACAATCATAGCCTATGCCAGTATAGCATGTCTATGGTCTCTTCACCACACATCTGTAGTGGTGATGATTTATCTGATGGCAAATTCCACAGCAGAAGTCTATAACCAAGACATACAGTACCAGTCAAAAGTTTGGACACACTTTCTCATTTTTTTAGAAGTTTTTTCTTTACTTTTGTTATTTCCTACATGGTAGATAACACATTTTTTGTTTAGAACATCATTCCATATGTGTTCTTTCGTAGTTTAAATGTCTTCAGTATTAATCTACAATGTAGAAAATAATGAAAGTAAAGAAAACACTTCTCAAAAACGTTAAAAGTGTGTCCAAACTTTTGACTGGTACTGTACGTGGTATTATCTATTGAGCCTTACCCGTCATTTGATTATGAGATTGTAGGTGCAATTTCAAATATCTGTTCTATTTTGTAATTACTATAATCAAACTCACAATTACAAACAAAACAACAGGTCGTTTTTCTTGTTTTCTATTAATGGTTTTGAAAATGAGTCAAACTAGTGACCAACTGTTCAATGAATGCATCGAGACATTTTCTTTTCTTTGTTTTGCTGTTTATAATTATTTATAGTCTGCTATTATTGTTATTCTTTATTTATTTATTTATTTATTTGTTTGTTTGTTTGAATGGTTGTGAATATTGTTTTTAATTCAGTACAGCACTTTGATTTAAAGGTGGTTTATTAATACTTCCTAAAACACCACTGTAGCCATACCCTCAAACAGTGACATTTGGCAGACTTGGGTTGATTACGTAACCAGAACAGTGCAAATGATTGTTTTGAGTGCAAAAATACAGGGAACATTTGTATCCTAACATCAGCAATTCTTTTTCAATGATCTTGACCTATTGAACTCAGTTGTAAAGTTTATATGGTGTCTTGCTTTTCTGCAGATTGTTTTCCGGAAAATCAGTGATGTGAGGGAAGAGGAAGAGGAGAGGCTGAAGAGGAAGGATGACGCTCCATTGAACTTCCCTCCAGACCACCCAGTGCGCCGTCTGTTCCAGCGCTTCCGACAGCAGAGGGAGGCTCGACTGGCCGCTGAGAGGGCCAGGCAGGCCATCCTGGAGGGGAACGGCGTGGAGAGGGCCAGGCAGGCCATCCTGGAGGGGAACGACGTGGAGAAGGGCTGCATTCGCTCGGAGCAGACCACATTGGTCTGTGAAGTCATCCCATCCACGAGCATCATCACTGTCACAGAGAGCTCCACCCCCATTACATCATCCACCTCCTCCTCCTCCACCACCAGACTCACCGCTCGTGCCAAACTCGACGCCCCCTACGGCACGCCAGATAGCGTAAAGTCAGCCGAGCTGCCCAAGGGTCGGGGGTGGGGCCGCTTCAAGGAGGCGCCAGGCAAGCGCGAGCACCCCCACCACACCTGGGTCACTGTGGCCAAAGCAGAGTCCATGGAGACGCTGCCAGACAGGACAAAGGCACATGATGAAGTCATCTTGCTCAAGAAAACAGATTCATGTGATAGTGGCATCACTAAGAGTGACCTCCGTCTGGACAGCGTTGGGGAAGGGGTGACCCAAACACCTCAGGACTGCAGTCCAGTGCAGGCAGCAGGGGCAGGGGGAGCAGGGGGGGCAGGGGAGGGCGAGCGCCTCTTCCAGGTGACGGCGGAGCGGCTGGACGTGCAGACTGCGCTGCTGGAGCTGCGGCAGGAGCTGCGGGGGGAAATGCGTGCCTTCAGCAGCCGCATTACTGCACTGGAGGGACACTTGGCTGAGATGCTGCGGCTCCTGCGGGTGAGGACCGGTTCAGCCTCCACCACCCCACACCTCCACCCCTCCCAACAGGCAGACCAGGACGACACACCGTCATGAGGCCAGAGGATGGGGATGTCTGGATGCTTTCAAGTTTTGATGTCTGCTTTGTGTTTAGTCTTGACATCTTGATCAGGGTGTGTGTGTGTGTGTGTGTGTGTGTGTGTGTGTGTGTATGTGAAGGGGGGTGGGGGTGGGGGTGGGCAGGGGTTGTGGTTGTGTTACGGATGCTGGAAGTGTGTGTGGGGGTTGATTACCATACCTATAACGTGAAACATGATTAAAGCGACATTTTGCAGGTTTTACTGTTTGGTGCATGTTTCAGTGAAGGAGAGCTAACTACACCCTACTAACTACCTAGACCTTTCCCTAGTTTTGTGCTCTAGCTTGGAAACCCTGTGATACTGTGAGAACAGATTTGACAACATGACGTTGCTGAATATATCATCGAAATACATCAGTTAGCAAGTTAGCTAACTTTTATCAGTGCCTGTTGTGTTGATGTTGTTGTTTACAAAGGTGTGTGTGTTGGCTCTTAGCTAGCTAGACAAAAACTCATCTTAACCCTTTCAGGAATGAGTTCTAAACAAATGCTGTGCCCTAACAGAGTGAGTTTTTGGATGTCAATCCAGAATAATGACACTAACATCCAAGACACGTGAAATGTGCTCTGACTTCATCACTACATCAAATGGAACTAATGTTTATGACATCATAATCACATACTATTTGTGATCTGTTCCCTAGGTTACAGCCAAAACTGATCACACACCTGTGATGGTTAACCTTTACCATAGGGTTGAAAACTCCTCATAACGCCTCTTTAGGTAACCTAGCACTAACCCAAACCAACCAAAGGTGGCTGGGGGCTGAACATTTGGGGAGATAATCTTATGAGGTAAATGAGATTCTGCTATAAGCACACGTACATGTGCATTTGACATAAATAAAGCCAAGAAATCCAAACAATGTTACTTGTTTTTGGCATCCAATACTGCGATCCCAGATGAATAGCCATGGGTTTCTTTCCCTCTACTCCCCCACTGACTAGCACTGTGGTTGAAAGGGGGATTTCTGACGTCAGATAATGTTTCCGAATCTGGAACTGGTGCTATTGCCATGCCACACATCTCTGTCTGATTCGGCACCTGGCTACTGCAAGCAATCCAACGTCCCCTGGTAGCCAATTAATCTATACATCAATATATTGACAGCGGCGTACGTGGCTTGTCTGAGTAACACAGGCATGATGTCACATGATGGACTTGGGAGTATCGTGAGGTTTCGAAGTTCATTTTTTGAATGTCATGAGTGTGTTTATTTAAAGAGTTTTAAGAGTAGAGAAATGTCAGTGTTATTAATCAGAAAATAGTGAATTGTTTTTGGTTTTCATGCTCCCAACCCTTCACCCTGGCCCCAGTGTCACTTGAACCCTGCTACTCCTCTCGTGGGAGCTATCCCATGTCTCCTAGCACACGTATCAAGGACAGGCAGGAGATTTACAGTACATTTGTTAAATATCTGATTCTCGTTTTTTTATGTTTCACTCAACTGAAACTTGTCTTGTCAGTTGTCCCATCATGTTCAAACTCTTGCATGCTGTGGTGCTGTGTTGTCTTTGAGGGTGCTGGAAGGGTTTGCACTTTAACAGATAGACTGATAGACTGATATAAGATTACATTACTGGCAATACAGAAACAATGAGGTAATGACTGAAATAAAAATGAAAAAAGAATGGAGCTCTTGGAGAGATACTACCATGGAAGGGAAGTCTGGCAATAAATGACACCAAACCGTTTGAAATGATGCAATGTGCTCATGTCTGTATTCTTATCGGTTGTATGTGCGGGTAACTGTCTGTGATGTGGTCTGTAATATAAGCAGTCATCTTCAGGGGGAAGGGGCGTCGATCACTTTTGAAAGTATAACATATAAAATCCAAAGAATATTTTATATTTAAAACTATTTAAAATGATGCATGGTCACTAGTGTTTGTGTTTTGAAAAAAGAGAAAGGCATGTCAGTAATAACTATTGTTGTATGCAACACATCAGCGTTATTAACTAAGAAAATAATATTTATCCATGAGTTTATTCATCCAGCTATGCAAGTGCAGGTTGGGCTTAACTGGACTGCTTGTTAAGACAGGCAAATTGAAATGACATTGATTTTCATGAGCTGAAATATTTTGCACAATTTGACTGAAAGTGTCTGATAATCTTGACCTGTAAGTATGCTCTTTAGCTGACAGCAGCGTGAAGTAGCCTACATGGACATGGAGAGACAGGAGTCTTCAATTCCACTGTTGAATCGATAACTAGGTCAAATGAAAGCATACTTCTTGTAAGCACAAAGTTTGTATGAGATATAAGTGTCATAATTGTCATCATTGAATATTTTTATACTTTTCTCTGAACCAATCATTTATTTCATTGGTGGAAAGATTACACTAATGTTGAGCAATAACATGTCCAAAACCACAATATCCTTTTTTCAACATTCATGTAATGATATAGTAACTGTTGACATACTTCACACACACACACACACACTATCGTAATGTTGTGTGTGTGTGTGTATATCATTTTATAATACTTTTATTTATATAATTCTATTATATATAATATACCAGGGCTTGGTTGAATTCCCTACTGTGACCTGTCCTTCAGAATGTCAATTAAATTGTGATATTTGCACATCTATGACCCAGTTCTATTGTGTTTTATTGTATTTCACTTCGATATCAATTCACCAGCTTCATTCTGATCAGAGATGAGATGTTCGCCGTTCTTTCATACTGATTCGTTCGTGAGTCACTCACTAAACTTGAGTTCTCCACAGCGTAGAAATTCTACCGTTGAAGGAAAAACAATCCCACTGTCTCCAAACACACAGTTGATATGCTGCTAGAGTGGGATAGTGTACAGAAGCTGGCTGTTCACAGAGTGCTGTATCCAAGCACATTAATGGAAAGTTGAATGGAAGGAAAAAAATTGGTAGAAAATGGGTAGCATTGCAGGATACAATGATCCAGAAGTCCATGTCAAGTATTGAGACTGGTGTCATGCGTCTCCACAAGCTTTGTGACCTTATTTTTAGCGGGAATAGAAAGAAGACCGCAAAAGAGAAGCCTGCAGGTATATAAGGTTTTTGTGCAAATGATTACCCTCTCTATTACTGTCCCCCTCCTCAGTTTTCATTTTCTCATAAATTCAGGCAGGAAGCCAGGTGATACTTGGTGTTGGTGGAGGGAGAGCCGTGTGAGTACTCACATGGTGCTGAAAATACAGGCGCTGCAGCCTCCCTCAACTGAGCAGTTGCTAAATGATACCCAGTTGGGTCTCCAGGCTGCCACAAACCTTTCCTTCATGCTGGAAGACATGGCCATATGGTTCCAACAAAGCCATGAGCATGGCTTTCCAGTTTGCACAGACAGGTTTAAGTGACCTCAGTCGTGCCCTAAAAGAACGGTCGCAAGAGGTTCAAGCTCTCCAGAATGAGGTGGACAGGCTGCAGTCTCAGGACAGACTGGCTGAAGTGGATCGAATGCCTAAGAAGCTCAACCTGGCAAATGCACAGATAACCCAACTGACACATGAAAACAACACTCTTAAAGGAAACAATGCGCAGCTCCTCAAACAGATTGAGGGACTGCAGGACCAAGCCTTTCACGAAAAATATTTTGTGGATCCCCAGGTCCTTGCACCAACTCCAAAACAAGCCAAGCCTGAGCAACTAAGCAAGCCTGAGCAACCAAGCCAGCCTGAGCGCAAGATGCTTAAACAGGAAAAAGAGAAGCCAACAAAGGTGACTCAGATAATTTATGTTGAGAAGAAAATAGGTGAGAACTGTGATGAGCCAGTAGCTGGCCCAGTGGATGTATCTAGGGAAGAGTCGCCTGTGCCAGAGAAGGTCAGTGTCTTCGCAAAGGTAGAAAAGAGCAGAAATCTGTTGAGTACCTTCCAGGTCTATGTCTCTGACCTCATGAAAGAATCCTTTGAGATAATATGCCAGATCAATTGGAACCAATGGGCCTGGATCCCCATGAGGCCAATGATGCAATTCAGCTTTACCTCTCTCTGCAAAGCAGCCTTCGTACTACTTTTGAAAAGATCACCTCCAACATGAATATCAGCTTCCCCTCCGGCCTTCTACATCTGCCTGTAATGGATAAACATCTTAAGCAGGACCAATATTTAGACAACACAGCCACGCCAGGACAGATGCGACAAGACATAAACAAGATATTTAATACATGTGAGGAGGATTTTGAGAATGTGTCTGAAAGTGTGCAGAACATTTACATTTACATTTACATTTAGTCATTTAGCAGACGCTTTTGTCCAAAGCGACGTACAAGGGAGAGAATATTCAAGCTACGAGCAATAGAACCTGGTGTAACAATAAATAAATACTACTTTACATAAGAAATATAACAAAATGAAATAAAAAAGAAAGAAAGAAGTGCAGAAATGTAACTGCTGTAATTGCAAGTTACGCACTAGTCGAAGTGCCAGTTAGGACGGGAAGTGCTCTCTGAAGAACATCCATACCAAGGGCAAGGAGCAGTCCTGCAAGATGCGTCTGGTCTGCGAAAACTTGGTGGAGATGGACAAAGACAAGGACAAAGACAACGACAAACCCCCTAAGCCCAAAGTTGACACAGAAAAGCAGCGACATCCTGGAAAGCATCGCTTGCCCCCTTTACCCTCTGAGAAACCCAAGATCAGACAGCTCAGTCATAAAGAAGAGGTAACTCCTAAAATACTGGAAAAGGTGCGAAATAGCCCAATTGTGAAAATCAACCCCCAGCAGCCTTCTGAAATCCCACAAATTGATGCCAAACCATCCAGGGAACTTCTGGAGCGCTATGAGAAAGAAATTGGGTTAGAGGGGAAGAGGATCATGAGAGAGGAGATGAGGACAGGGAAGCACCAGTTGAGCGTGGAATCCCAAATGACCAATCTGAGAGTCTTGCACCAGGCACTACTCAATAAGCACATATCCACAGAGCTATACTACTTTGCCAAAGACCTCATCAAGTACAGTCTAAGTGTTAATGAAATGCGACTTGCTTGCCTCATGAGGAAGTTCATTGCCCATCACACCCTGCGGCAAGTCAGGTATAGACACCCCGCAACAGTACACTAATGTTTTCGATTTATGTAGTTTGTGGTTTTGCGGTGGTATTGGATTGACATGCTTTGAATCAGTTTCGATGTCATATTGTCAGGAGCAATCTAAATGTCAAGGTTGTTTCTGCCCGTGAGCATAATGACGGACCAGCACTGAGAGATCTTTATGTCTTCCTGACTAAAATGGAGGGGTATCAGAGTTCAGTGATGCAACGCTGGAGAGGGAGGCAAATGACCATTGAAGACCAGCGCCGAACCTGTTTAGCCAAAACACTTTATGTGTTTAGACAGGTAAGGGGATAAACTAGGCCGAAAGCATGACATTAATTCACAGTGGAATCACCACCTTAGTGAATTGGTGGTAATTAACATTTGCAGTTCTTCAAATGGACATAATCAAGTTATAAGCCATTAGTTTTACTGGTAATGTTGCAAGGGGTAAATTATCACAAATAGTGTTATTTCAAGCGGGTGTACTAAAGGTCTGTTACGTGTTGTGCTCTTGTCCACTCTTCCCCACTGAACCTTTGCAATCAACTGATTTGTTTCTTTGGTTGTAGATTGAGCTGGATTTGGGTGTGAATCTTGTCAAACCATATGTCTGTGCTGACAACTCCCAAAAACAGCAATTTGAACCATTAAACCCCAGTTGACTTTGAATGTTGACCGTTACCGTCATTCCCAACCACGTGTCACACCTTTATCTTGCTTTATGAAACCAAAACTGGGTGCTCTTCCGCAGCCACATGTCAGGTAAAAAGTCTCAAGCAAAATAAATACAAGATACTATTACCTATACAGTACTTATGAAGAACATTGTGTGGAGTTCAGATTTTTGCATACAATGTGAATAATTACTTGTTTGTTAGTGCAATGTTATCTTTGTGTGCAGTATCTCAATGCAGCAGCAGAGTGACAAGTCATAATGCAGATCTGACCTCTTTCTCCCTCAGGGAGCTGGGCAAACCAAGGGCTCCTGCCACATGGAGTTTCAATATTACTATGGACAACATGCAGCTGGCCAGCAAACAGTCAGTAATGCTTAGGGTACCACCAACATCATTCCCACGCCTTCTCGAGATGGATATCTCTCAGAGCAGACAGAGAGCTCTTCGCATAGCACAAGCTAGGTAGGCGTGCAGACACACACACACACACACACACACACACACACACACACACACACACACTTTGTTCTCTTTGTGAATCTTTCTGTATTTAATTTGCAGATGTCAAAGAATGATGCTTTAAAGACAAACAAGAATTTGACACGTGTAGAAAAAGAGATGATAATGAATGCTTGAAAAAGATTTTTTCTTTTTTTTAAAATCAGGACAATGTCCCCAGTGCTATCAAGAGGAGACTTATAAAGAACTTGTGTTGTCTACAAATCTATTTTAATACATCAAACTGCAATAGTGTATACCATCAGAAAATAATGAAGACTTTTTATTTCTGGCCTCATATTGGTGGTTTTATTAGAGTACTGTCTTTGTATTGTGCTATGTGCACACATTATCACTTTCATACGGTCTTTCACCAACTGGTCACTATTTTTGACATGATTACATTGCTCACTTAAGATAACCTTGCCAGCTAACTCATCACTCAGTGGACTTACATCAGGTCTTGTAACTGTCAACTTCAAATGCTTTAAAACTGAACGGCTAATGTGGCCTGTTTGCTGCATTGTTACTTTCAGCTTGTTGTGTTGTGGTAATGATGAAGCCCAATACATGTGTTGTGCCCATCTTGCACATTGCACTGCACATGCCAATGTAGGTATTTAGGCCTATGTATATTTGAATTCTCAACAAACAATTTACTGATTTCAGATACAGTACATATGTCTTTTTTTTAGACTTAGAGATCTTTCTCTAAATGTGATTATTTTATTGAAATTTCATAGAATTTATATTCCAGTAAGGTCTCAAGGTGTCTGGAATATTAAATACAATTTTTGTGAAGAGATTTCTTCCATCTCTGTATTTATGATATGTTATCAATAACATCTTAAATTTAGGCTTCATTGAATTGAAAGGGAAGTTCAATTAATACGATACAATGCAATACGATACGATTCACTTCTATTGTGATTTGACACAATTTGATTCAACACATTTCGATTCAACGTGATCAGACGCGATGCATCTGTTAGTGTGTTTGTGTTTTCTTAATTATCTGCAAAGATAATAAACACATGGCCTATGCTACCTCGCAGACCATGGCTGTAATCATCATGCACCAAGTGCAAATAGCATCTGAACTATTGACAGGATAAAGGTAAAGGCACAAAACTGATTTAATTTTCCACATATTACCTCTAGAAATGCATTGTATAAACAAACTGACATTAAAATGATAATGAATTAATTGTAAATTTTCTTCATTCAAGTTGAGAGTTGAAAGAAAGGATCTGGAAGATTAACTTCAATAGAAGCATCACAATCAGAAGCATCCACGAAACCTGAAATTCTAAACAATTAACACTTGCTTATCCAGATGGCAGCCTGAATGTTCCAGAAGGAGGCTGTGGCTATTAAGAAGGGCAATGTTTTGGCATGGAGCTGATTTCATCTGACCCCAGTGACTGAACTTAACCAGTAACCAGTATCATGCTCATTTTCTCCCGTTTATAACAAACCAAATTTTGCGAAAATCGGTTTAGAATTAAGCGAGTTACAAGTCTGCATCGTCAATACACAGTCTTTGTTTACTTCTGATCCAATATGGCGACTACGCCGACGCACGTCAAAGCGACATGTTTGTAAATTTGACGACAGCAGCCTACAATTCCCGCGGTGAATCTCGTGGCGCGCTTGTTTATGACGACACACAACATATAAATACCGTTCATTCACGTGATAGCGTTCTCTTGGAGTCGGTGCCATCTTTTTGAGGTGAGTAAATGGCCTCCATAGAAATCTCTTGGAGGTTTTTATAACAATGCAGTTTTATCCTGTATTATTAAAAGCCATACGACACATTTGTTAACTGTATTTATTTGTTCAACAGACACTCCTCCCAAACATGAGAGGGAAGGTAAGATAATCTATTCCCCGTTAAAGAATCCTGTGCATTTTATCAACCTGTAGCTAGCGCCTCTGGCTAGTGCGCTGTTAATGAAAGTTTCGTTGAAAAACACGATTATTACTGCGAGTGGGTGCAAAGTGACTAGTGGTATTGTAAGATCTTGGTGCACAATATTTGTGGTTTTGTCCTCAACGTCCAGGTAGCTAAGAAGCAAGCAAACATGACTGTCCAGTCAGCTAGCATGCTAGCCATATAACATGTGACCATAGGTCTTGCATAAAATTGTAGGTTTTTGCCATATGTGAGCTTTTAGTAGACCTAGAGAGGTGCTGTAGGTAGTTAACTCCTCAAACCATAGAGAACTTGTAACCTTAGTGTTCCATCTTTGCCCCCCCCCAGTGGAAAAAGAAGCGAATGCATAGGTGAGTCCTTTAATATTACATCTGTATGTTTAGAAATCAATGCCTGTGTTGAGCTTAGGTGGGTGGGTAGGTGAGTTATTATTACATCTGCGTGTTTTTAAAAATAAATTACTGTGTTAAGATTAAGTAGTATTTTATTAATCAATTGATTAGGCCTACTTAATGCTTGTGAAACTAATGATTGTTTCTGTCCTTAGGCTGAAGCGCAAAAGGAGAAAGATGAGGCAGAGGTCCAAGTTAACTGCTTCCCTTCTGCTGCAGCTGGAACCAACCCTCCTAGACCTTCCCACGAACCTCCTAGACCTTCCCACCGACCCCTCACCTTTTCCAGAATTCCAAGCTGAGGCCTTTTGAAGGACTCTTACATTCCTCAGAAGGATGCGGGCACCCTTGTTGGATCTCCTGGCTCTTCTATTAGTGATGTGAAGGCTTCTCTTGGACATTCTGGACTTCCGCCAGCTCTGCAAAGTTGCTGTTTTTGTGTATTTCCTTGAATAAAGAAATTTGATTTAGAAAATGGAAGCGCTGTATTCTATTTCTACCACTACGATGGTATACAGATTTAGTTGTTGAATGCTCCAGTTTTATAGTAGGACTGGTGGGGGTTTAGTTACATTTGCTAAATGATACCCAGTCGGGTCTCCAGGCTACCACAAACCTTTCCTTCATGCTGGAAGACATGGCCAAAGCATATGGTTCCAACAAAGCCATGAGCATGGCTTTCCAGTTTGCACAGACAGGTTTAAGTGACCTCAGTCGTGCCCTAAAAGAACGGTCGCAAGAGGTTCAAGCTCTCCAGAATGAGGTGGACAGGCTGCAGTCTCAGGACAGACTGGCTGAAGTGGATCGAATGCTTAAGAAGCTCAACCTGGCAAATGCACAGATAACCCAACTGACACATGAAAACAACACTCTTAAAGGAAACAATGCGCAGCTCCTCAAACAGATTGAGGGACTGCAGGACCAAGCCTTTGACGAAAAATATTTTGTGGATCCCCAGGTCCTTGCACCAACTCCAAAACAAGCCAAGCCTGAGCAACTAAGCAAGCCTGAGCAACCAAGCCAACCTGAGCGCAAGATGCTTAAACAGGAAAAAGAGAAGCCAACAAAGGTGACTCAGATCATTTATGTTGAGAAGAAAATAGGTGAGAACTGTGATGAGCCAGTAGCTGGCCCAGTGGATGTATCTAGGGAAGAGTCGCCTGTGCCAGAGAAGGTCAGTGTCTTCGCAAAGGTAGAAAAGAGCAGAAATCTGCTGAGTACCTTCCAGGTCTATGTCTCTGACCTCATGAAAGAATCCTTTGAGATAATATGCCAGATCAATTGGAACCAATGGGCCTGGATCCCCATGAGGCCAATGATGCAATTCAGCTTTACCTCTCTCTGCAAAGCAGCCTTCGTACTACTTTTGAAAAGATCACCTCCAACATGAATATCAGCCTCCCCTTCTAGATCTGCCTGTAATGGATAAACATCTTAAGCAGGACCAATATTTAGACAACACAGCCACACCAGGACAGATGCTACAAGTTATTAACAAGGTATTTAGGACATGTGATGAGGATTTTTAGAATGTGTGAAAGTGTGCAGGGTCTTCAGGAAGAATTGAGAGACCAGGCTACAGATGTGTGAGCAAGGAGCAGTCCTGCAAGATGCGACTGGTCTGGGAAAACTTGGTGGAGATGGACAAAGACAAAGACAACGACAAACCCCCTAGCCCAAAGTTGACACAGAAAAGCACCAGTTGAGCGTGGAATCCCAAAATGACCAATCTGAGAGTCTTGCACCAGGCACTACTCAATAAGGACATATCCACAGAGCTATACTACTTTGCCAAAGACCTCATCAAGTACAGTCTAAGTGTTAATGAAATGCGACTTGCTTCATCCTCATCACGTCTGTTGTAGCGAATTAACAACTGTTTCCAAATCTTAAAGTACATTTTCAATCAGAGTCAGAAGTCCAGAGTGCGATAAACTGAAGTTTTATTCCATCCTTGCAGACATTTCATCCAAAACGAGAGCGGTTGGTCCATGGAGCAGCTCTGACTAAAACACCCAATACATTGACTTTTTATACTCATAATTCGTCACTTTCTGCAAGTCACGATCTTCAACCTCCATCTATACTGACCCAATCAGAATATTCCCTTATATCTCCTCATATTTTATCTACGCTTTTGGCCACTCAGAATATTCTCGCTCACCTGTTGCGGGGGAACTTTTGCTTTGAGGGAGATAGACCCTCCTGCCAATTTGCTTGGTATCACTTTTTTGGAGGCCTGGTCTGACCTTGACTGCCATCATCTTGTGTGTGTGCTTATGTGCGAGTGTGTGTGTGTGTGTGTGTGTGGGTGTGAGTGAGTGACCCCCCTCCTGACTGCTTGTTACTTTCCACTGGCCTGCACCTGCACCCTGGCCTTCATGATGCTTGACCTTACATGATATCCATCCCTGCACACAGGCCCAATGACAATTGTAGCTGCAATTCTGCTCTATGACCACCACAGCACTGTTTTACAATCATAATTTTCAACACGTCTTAAATAATTTGTTTATGACTTGTCACATCTGTCCTGGCGTGGCTGTGTTGTCTAAATATTGGTCCTGCTTAAGATGTTCATCCATTACAGGCAGATCTAGAATGCCTGAGGGGAAGCTGATGTTCATGTTGGAGGTGATCTTTTCAAAAGTAGGACGAAGGCTGCTTTGCAAAGAGAGGTAAAGCTGAATTGCATAATTTGCCTTATGGTGATCCAGGCCCATTTTTTCCAATTGATCTGGCATATTATTGTCAAAGGATTTTTTCATGAGGTCAGAGACATAGACCTGGAAGGTACTCAGCAGATTTCTGCTCTCCTTTTCTACCTCTGCAAAGACACTGACCTTCTCTGGCACAGGCGACTCTTCCTTAGATACATCCACTGGGCTAGCTACTGGCTCATCAGTTTTCACTTCTCTTCTTCTCAACATAAATAATCTGAGTCACCTTTGTTGGCTTCTCTTTTTCCTGTTTAAGCATCTTGTGCTCAGGATTGGCTTGTTTTGGAGTTGGTGCAATGACCTGGGGATACACAAAATATTGTTCATCAAAGGCTTGGCCCTGAAGTCCCTCAATCTGTTTGAGGAGCTGCGCATTGTTTCCTTTAAGAGTGTTGTTTTCATGTGTCAGTTGGGTTATCTGTGCATTTGCCAGGTTGAGCTTCTTAAGCATTCGATCCACTTCAGCCAGTCTGTCCTGAGACTGCAGCCTGTCCACCTCATTCTGGAGAGCTTGAACCTCTTGCGACCGTTCTTTTAGGGCACGACTGAGGTCACTTAAACCTGTCTGTGCAAACTGGAAAGCCATGCTCATGGCTTTGTTGGAACCATATGCTTTGGCCATGTCTTCCAGCATGAAGGAAAGGTTTGTGGCAGCCTGGAGACCCGACTGGGTATCTGTAATAATAGTGCATACTTTTTACTTTTACTCCATTACATTTTGTAGCTATTATCTATACTTTTACTCTGCTACATTTCTACAATATGTGTTGTTACTCGTTACATTTTATGAACACAGTTTCGCCAAAATGTTGCCTACAAAAAACTATGGATTGCGTTGCTGTTTTAGAAGTTGAAACCAATCAGGTGGCTCTATCAACTCCAATGATATCAGAGTGCGCGTCTGGCAGCAGCAGTAGCTGAACATTCATCAGACAGGCAGCCTGACTACTGCCTCTTCAACATGGATCCAGAGTCGGCCTGAACTGAGCCCTCTGATATGAGCCACCCTTGGCCCTATTTAAAAGATATGTTCGAGTTCAAAGGCCCCAAAAATGACTCCTGGAAGTTTCAATGCGTTTCCTGTCTCCCTCAAAAAAAGGAGTTGCTAGCCTTCAATAATTCGCCCTAAAATTTAAAGTAGCATATCGAGGTAAGCAGAGTGATTGCTATGCTAACTTAATGTCCCTGACTTTTGAATATTGATATATGTATTTAATTCGTTTACTGACATGATATTATAATGTTATCTAGCGAAATGCATGTTGACATACAGCAATAGCATCAAAAAACATGATTGTATCTTCCTTATATATTTGACGTATTGGTAAGATAAAGCTGGTGGGTTAGCTATGTCAAGCTAGCGTGCCTTGTTCTGTCCAGTTTTACAATTACATTTGTTTTTCATGTTCCATGTTTCCCTTTTTTACACGTTTACAATTAAATACAATATTTAAATATATCACATGGTGTCTTTATTGGTTTGGCTTAATGGTATTAACTTTGCAAATAATTAGATTAGATTAGATTCAACTTTATTAGATTAGATTCAACTTTATTGTCATTGCACAGAGTACAGGTACTGAGGCAACGAAATGCAGTTAGCATCTAACCAGAAGTGCAAAGTAGAAGAGTGCAGAGTATGTGCAAATGGTTATATAAATATAGATAAATATGGTATATACAGTATGACATAAGATATAAGTGGTATGAGCAGTAAGAACATGAGCAGCAATAAAGGTGATTAGTGCAGATGTGATATAGATATGTGTAAAGTGCAGATGAAGTACAGGTGAAGGTGGCAGTAGAGGTTATAAGTTATAAATGAGGTAGGAGACATGATAAGATATAAGTACGATGAATATGGATGACAACAATAAGATATAGTGTGAACAGCATTACAGATGGTAGGCACAATAAGTACACCAACCTTTCCAATTAACAAATGTTGTTGCTTATAATTATTACTAGTAGTGACATCTGTAGAGGCATTTATTACCAGTAGCTATTTCTTTATCAAAATGGCACAGCCTAGACATTGAGAGACAACCCATTGCGTGAGTACTTTTACTTTTAATACTTAAAGTAAATTTAAAAGTAAGTACTTTTTACTTTTACTTAAGTAGGATTGTTGATGTAGTACTTTTACTTTTACTTTTATTTTCCTGGGTACTTGTACTTTTACTTAAGTACTAAACTTCAGTACTTCCTCTGTCTTTGCATGTGTGATTTGGACTTGTGCATTCTCATTTTGTTATAATATCTGACACACTGATGTTAGCAGGCTACACAGTTCTGACAAACATACTAGCACACCAAATATTTTTATATGCCTGTTTCTGCGACTCCAACTGTTTTTATGATAATACCCTTATAGCCTATTGAAAGATGTAATGGCACTATGTCGCAATTTTACCTTAAAACAGCTTCAAATTCATTTTGATAACACACAGGCTTTGGAATACAGATTAGTAGATTGGTAACTAATAACTTGTGTGGACTTGTAAATGCTGTCACAGTAGGCCTACGTCTTACACCACCAAATAGTCTATGAGCTTGCAATAGTTGACTACTAATATCAGCTTCCTATTCACAGGTCAGTTATCATGGCACAGGTAAACAGGCTTGCAATTGCGACTGGTCGCTTTTGTTCTACACTGGGCCAAACTGCTGCAAGACTTTTATCCGAGTGGGGCTAAACCGCTTTCTGTACAACACCTGGTGTATCACTTTCTGTACAACACCTGGCGTATCACTTTCTGGAGGAAAACTAGCATATAGCTAAGTGCACGACAGTCATGTGATAAATCAAAACGGCCAGCGCGAACAAATCTACTTAAGGGTCAAACCCATCCTCCCCCCTCCCTCCCTCTCTCTGCAGTTGGTCCAGTCTGAAGCCCAATTCATGGTCGTCTGTTTACGCAGACACGCAGAGCCCTCTGCGTTGTTGCAAAACCTCTCCGAGCACCTCTCCGTGGCCTGACGTGCACCTCTTAAAACTATCCGTCGAAATGACGGAGAGCCCACGGAGGCCCCAGGGCTGTGATTGGTCCAACCCATGCTGTTTACCTTGTGGGTAGTAGCATGCTAACATTAGATAGCTGGCTCAGACACGTCACAAATCCCCTCAGACGTATTTTTCAGTTACAATAACAGGGGTTTTACGTAGCACAGTGTCTCTGTAACTTTAAAAAAAATCTAAGCAAAAAAAAAAGTCAAACAAACAACTTTTATCGCTGTTTACCTTGTGGGTAGTAGCATGCTAACATTAGATAGCTGGCTCAGACACGTCACAAATCTCCCAAGCCCTTTTTTTCTATTCGACTGGTTGGGTTGATGGAGCCATTTTGGTTCACTGCACAGGTGGGTGTGGCCTAAAGGTGCAGCACTACGGAGGCCCAGTCGAATAGGCCTAATGTCTTCTGTTGTGCAATAATATCGGCTTGCTACTTTTTGACTGTATGCTTAGCCTGGTCGATAGAGATCGAAGTAACGCTAACAAAGTTGATAGTTTTTGAAAGTCCTGTTATTGCTTAGAGATGTCTACACGCTAAACTCTTTGCATGGAGGAATCCAACTTTTAGTCTGGTCAGCAGTTCTTTTTACGTTAGCATCCCTATGTTATAGCTCGTCAGCATCCCCATATTATAGCTCGTTAGCATCCCCATGTTATAGCTCGTTAGCCTCTCCATGTTATAGCTCGTTAGCATCCCCATGTTATAGCTCGTTAGCATCTCCATGTTATAGCTCGTTAGCCTCTCCATGTTATAGCTCGTTAGCATCCCCATGTTATAGCTCGTTAGCATCTCCATGTTATAGCTCGTTAGCCTCTCCATGTTATAGCTCGTTAGCATCCCCATGTTATAGCTTGTTAGCATCCCCATATTATAGCTCATTAGCATCCCCATGTTATAGCTCGTTAGCATCCCCATGTTATAGCTCGGTGTTGTTCTGATTAGGTTGGCTTAGCATCTGACCATTCTGAGTTCTGTGCAGTTCTTGTATTCTTGTGCAAACCTCGATTTATAGCAGGGGGTTGTCTTGTACACCAGTGTATTATTGGATAAATCTACTACATCCAATCAAATGTCCAGGCTTTTCAACAGTGAGACTCAGTGCCGTTGACTTTGAAGAGAAAAGTTTGTGGCTATGGAACCATAACACACTAAAGCAGTCATCAGCATCTTTAGGCTAGGTTTAGATTATAAATCAGTGCACACACGGTTCAAGCCTATTTCTATCAGATTTGAGGACATACGGTATGCAACGTCTTCCAAAACGAGTGTCTCAAACCTGAGAACTGCATTTACACCTGGGGCTTCATTTATCAAAGTTACATAGAAATTGTCTTACGTTTGATCTAGGATAATTTCTCAAAATGTGCGTGTTTTATTTATAAAAAAAATGAAACATCTAAAATGACGAAACCTTGACCATCTGTGTGAACACACATTATGGCCTCCAGCCATGCACTGATCCTCATCTCAGTGATCCACGGATTAAGACATGCAGCACCAGTCTTGTCTGGTGATAGTCTTGGTGTCTTGGACATTAAGCATCAGTGTTGTGTGGTGATAGTCTTGGTGTCTTGGACATTAAGCATCAGTGTTGTCTGGTGATAGTCTTGGTGTCTTGGACATTAAGCATCAGTGTTGTGTGGTGATAGTCTTGGTGTCTTGGACATTAAGCATCAGTGTTGTGTGGTGATAGTCTTGGTGTCTTGGTAGACGTCTGCTAAACCAACAGACTTGTGTTTTCCTCTCCTGTAGAGAAGGATGCTTATCATCAGGGATTCCCCTTGCAAACCAAACTGCACCTCCCCTTGGCACTCTCGGCTCTCTCCCCCGGTTTCTAATCCCCCCCCCCCCCCCACACACACACACACACACTCACACACTCACACACACCTCCTATTCTCCCTCACTCTTCCATTTCCACCCCTCATCCTCTCTCATCCTCTTCAAGATCATCACTACAGTGCCTATGCAGGCAAAAGTCTTTGGTGGTTTCTGTCCTCCCCTGCTCATTATACATGTATTTCCCCTCCTTTAATCCTACTGCTTAGTCACATGTCATTGATTTCAGAGGACTCTGGCTCCCCCATCAGAAGGAAGTGCACTCTGCAGTCTCCTCACTAGCTATACGAAACATGGTGGGTTTGGTGAAATCTCTCCACTTTCACAATGCAAGAGGACAACATACAAGCTGGATATAAGATAGTGCAAATACAGAGACTGCAAATAAATCTCGGCACTGCAGAGTAAGCCTGGCTGACTCTTCATCTGAAATATGAAGTAATCTGTGTTTGAAAATGAGGGGAATCATTTGAGTGACTAAAGGCTGCACAGGGAGAGAGTGAGACTCAGAGAGCTATTTGTGTGGGTTTGGTAGGGGGATCATGTTTTCCTATAACTGAGCCAGAATAACTTGACTGACCTCTACTTGTATTGTCCAAGTCCAGGGACCTTTTATATATGTGATGTGCCGGATGTCATAGAAACCAAATAAGCAGCCCCTGGGATTGGCCAGTCGGACAGGATCATCCGTTGCCCTGGTCAGTGAGAAGTGCTGAGTGGACCCTCCTTTTAAAAAGCCCCCCCCTCCCCTCCCTGCGCGCCCCCTCCCCCATCCCCCACACTCCCGCCCAGGGAGTTCACGGCCTCCTATTATTTAACAGATTTGTTTTTGCATCCTGGTTGAACTTTCTAGTGTGGGGCGTAAAAAACTCTGTTAGGGATCATATATGTACCTTTGCGGAAAAGCGGGGGGCATAACCTGACAAATGTGCGGGGTCAATTGGTAAGGGCTACTCTCTCTTCTTCTTTCAGGATGAGTGCTTCAATGACTCGGCATGAAAACAGATAATTTTTTTGGAGTCAGTTGATGTTTTGAGTGTTTGAGTGTTATTATCTGTGCCGGGTGGTTTCGTGTGCTATTCAAACTAACATTCAGTGTGCTTTTTACAGAGTGAGTGTGACAGTAATGTTGAGGACTTTTGAGTTGTGGCTACATGCCAGGGGATGCGCTTGTGTTTTGCTAACTGTACACTCAAGACCAGAGGGAATGGGGTGGAGGTATTGGTACTATTCATTTCAGTGAAGCCACCAGGCTTTTTGCATTTTGAATGTAATACTAGCCATCTGTAGTCAACAGTATGATAATGATATATGATAATATACTAATGTATTGCTAGTGATATGGTGCTATATTGTTGCTATGTGTCTGCTGGTCTGACTGGTGTTGGAATGGAGGTCTTTGAGTAGTAGGCCACATGACTACCCTTCTTTTGCCAGTCATGGAGGGGAATACTAAAGGGACTGCAGCAACCTGTCAGTAAACCATCAATCAAATCAACCTGTCAGTAAACCATCCATCAAATCCAGGCTGGCTGATGCAGCTGATGGAATTCCTGACTTTGTGGAGTTAATAGAAAGAGCAGAAATGCACTGATGTTGTGTTTAGAGTATTTGATTCCTGCTTAATGGGAGCCAAAGGAGGCCCCTTTGGACATAAGCAACTGAAGATTGAAATGGATTGAAATATTGTGGCGTCATCATCACTGGATGATTTTATGATAATAAAATGGGTTGAGGTGGAGAGTCCCATTAAAGACTGAATTGTTCTTAATTACATATTGATCCGTGATAAAGACTGAATTGTTCTTAATTACATATTGATCTGTGATGAAGACTGAGGTCAGAATAAAGGCTAGGAATTATTAGTATCTATAATAATAAGACAGAAAAAAATAGTGCCTGAGTGACTAGCTAATTTCTTGGATTCAATTTTCCATCAAATCCAACAATCAAGAAAACATTGGGCTAACTCTGATCTGACCTCATGATGCCCTCCCCTGACACTCATGAAAGGTAGCATAGAGCGAGAGAAGAAAAAAAAGAAAAACAGAAAAAAAAACGGGCAGCAAAACAAACAATGTTGCTTTCGGTACATTTAACATCAAGCCCCTGCAGGGACAACAACAATGGCCTCAGCTAGGTCCTAGCACATCTAAACATTGCTAGATCTCTCTCCGGCCGGTAGAGCAGTGCTCGGCCAGCAGAAGTCGAACAATTGAGAGGTGTTATATTTTCCATGGTGCTCAGCAGTCACAACTCAGTGGGGATATGAGACCGCGCGCGGACATCTATAAAAACGGCAGTGGCGGGTCCAGGGCCGCAGACGGATAGCCCATCTGCCGGCGAACTAATAGGCCTAGAATGTGAACTCTATGACTGAAGGTGACGCTTTTCCAGAGGCTAAATCTGTTGCTATGGTGCTTCGGTGAGGAGTGTTACTGGTTGAGGTACAGTTCTGATTTCTGTTTTTGTTGGATGGGTGGGGATTTCATTTTTCACCAGAGAAGGGACCTGTGAGTGTTAGTCGGGTATGTTGGTGTGAGGTGATCTGGGTGATCGGTTTGGAGAGTTCATTGGTGAGCAAGTCTGTGGAGATTGTTGTCACCATCATACAAAGAGCAATGAGTCATTTGGAGAAGACAAAAAATAGTCATTTGGAGAAAACTAAAATTAGTCATTTTAATTTGAGTCATTTTCAGGGCTGATATTCGACCAGAAAATTGCGAAAAAGAAAAAGGTTGATAATTGGGTTAGCCATTGACCAGGCTGTGTGAGTGAACAGGAAGTCGAATCTGGTGACAATCAAATTGATTCTTTTCTCATTCACCAAAAAGTGAAAAAGGAATTGATAAAGAATACAATTGTCCCTCTGGCTGTAAGCAGGATAACCAACTATTGTTGTGGATCTTCATCTTGCCTCATGACCAGCTTGTTAGTGAGAAAGGCTTCATGTCTATGGAGTAAAGGACAGCACATTCCAGGCTCATCTGCTCACAGACCTGACAGACACAGGTCATTATTTGAGCTGGACCAATGGGATTAGGTTAGAGGGTTTGGAGCACGTCAAGAGGTTCACATATGAATGACAAGCCCAGCATGTGACAGCAAGCGAGACGTCACTGCCTGTTTTCATGAAGGTTACATAATAACCAATGGTGTGAAAAGGATTTCAAATTGCACAGGAAGAATATATTGTAGCTCTTGAGTAAAGCCGTATCTAATTCAACATTAAGTAGTCTGTAATTGTAAATGGTTACAGTGAGCAAAAATAAATAAAGATTAAAAGGACAGGATAGAAGGACAGAAAAGGACTAGAAATTGAGATGAAAGAGACTGTGGTCCGTCAGTCACCAATTAAGATTCCAATTAAGAGTAATAATCAACTGTACAGAGATGCCATCTTTTTTGGGAAACATGTGTGGGTAAGGAATGACAGGAGAGATGTGGTACTTTGACCTTCTCTGGCCTCTTGCACATTGAAGATGTTTTTTTCTCGGCACATAATAGTGTGGCAGCCTTTTTTGGGTTCATGTTTCTCACCCATGAACTGAACGTCTTCTCAGCTAGATAAAGCATATACTTCTGAAAAAAACCAAACCAGTTTTTGTTACACCTAAAATATTTCCTTAAGATATCTTTAGTTTTTATTAGATTAGAAACATTTCCTTGACTAGAAAATATCATGCTTGAGAGATTCGATTATGTTTGTTAACTATAAACAACCACCATGTTTAAGTTGCTTATCCAAGACGCCACCTCGTGCCATTCTAACCGTAATGTGAGTAATCCTAAAAGAACGAGTAGCATCTCATCCATGCTCCCCTCTGCCCTGTGAAGGTTTCCTAAGGGCACGCTACTGAGAAGCTGGCTCACCAAGTCCCGGCCCAGACTGCTGCTGCTCATCGCGGGCTTGAAGAGGCCTCAGGTGACGCTCATGAGGAGGAAAAGGATGAAGCGCACCAAAGTAGCAAAGGCCACGTAAGCGGTAAATATGGCTACCTGTTGCAATGTAAGACTCCCAAACTATTACACCCGATTAGTGGTGCTGTGACACTATTCTATTCTAAAAATATTACACAAAATTGTATACAAAATACAAAACTGAGAAGAAAAAGCAAAAGTATTTGGGAGTTACTAAGGTTAGAACTTAGAAGGGGGTGGGGCCTGAATCTTGGGAAAACATGGCATAGTAATATATATTGTTGTACACAAGTAGAAAAAAAAATGGGTGGTCTGACCGGTGATCAGTTGGGTTGATCAGTTCTTGTATAACAAAAAATTATATAAAAAAAAAAATCCAATTTGCCATCAATAATTTGTCTTGCAGAACCTGCAATCGAATGCCACATTTCACTTGAGATCTTGGCCCGAAGACTGACCCTACCTGGATTTAACATGGAAGACAACACGGAAGAACTAAGATTTCAAACTCTGCAGACTCAACGGACTAAAAACAAAAGTCAACAGAGGAGGGCTGTGAAACATGTTAAAACAAGGGATCGACCACAGAAATCCAAACCTCCTGATTAATGGAGATGTACTCGCCCAAACTCCAATCTTTTCCAAAGGCCATTTGTACATCTCCTCTCTTTAAAATACACATCTGTTATGGTTCATTATCCTTCCGTGAGTGTGTCTGTACATTATTTACATTTCAAGTCACACTTGAACACTTGAAATTGTTTATCCAAATGACTTCTATGCCTGTGACCTCTGGTCCATACTTTTCTGGCCAGAGCATTTCTCTTTTTTTCTGATTTGTTCCAAGTGACTGTGTTTGAGTGCATGGAGGAAAAAATATCAAAACAGCTGAAAAAAAAAAAAACAGCACTCATCCATCGGGCTAGTAGCAAGTAAACCAAATAGAATTGAAATAGAATTACAATACAATTTAAGGGGTCAACCAAAACAATTACAAGAAATGAATCCGGCAAAGTAGACACAAAGCTGAGAGATTGCAGATTATTATTAAAGCATTAAAGATCAAAGCAGAACTATGCTTGACTCTTAGTAGTGTGCAGATTGGAGTATGATAGAAAACAGAATTTTGACTTTAGAAACAGAATTGGATCTGAATTGAAAAATTTAAGAGAACAAAAGTTGTGCCATTAACCCAATAATTATATCTGAGGATTAATGTGTAGGTGACACTAAATAAAGATTCATTTGACATCATTAATTTTATTTCAGGTAAATTAGACAAAAATAAGAAGTTAAGTTTATGCTATAATGCCCAGCATGGACAAGTGCTCTAAGTTTTGTGCTATTGAGCACCAAGAATTGAAGAAGCTTGCACGGGTTGAAAGTTTACACATGAGAAATTTTATACCATAAAAAAAAAATTGTTTTTGTGTTCACTGTGTCTTTATCTTTTATTTTAAGATACCATGTGATGGCAGGTGCAGTCATTTACATTTTCAGTAGTGGTTCTCTGCATTTACATTTATAGACATTATTTACAACATTACATTAAATAAACTTGGTAACACTTTATATTAACTTGTCCTTTTGTCCTTTGTGATCCAATCACAAGATAGCTGCAGTAGAGCACAAAGACATAAGGGGAACGTCCCATCCGGTGCACACAGCCTGGTGCTACACCTCAAAGAAACTGCACAAAGCAGCTGCAGTGCCTTTAATTTGAGTGTCCACAAGTACACTTAAGAAGCAGATTCACTTCTTTGTAACCTGCCAAAGTCAAATCGGCGCTCAAAGAATGTGCTTAATATAAAGTGTCACCAAATACAGTATATAGGGAAAAAAGGCTAAAAACAAAGATTTGCACCCAAGATGAGTTTGGTTTGGTAAGGGGGATTTCTATTGACTTAAGTGTGATTTGCACCCGAGATGAGTATCTTTACACATGGTTTGGTAAGGGGGATTTCTATGCAGTACCAGGAGTTAGGCTATGACAGCCTTTTACATTTGAATGTGCACTGTTATGGAACTGCAAATATGTGTTCCATTGGTGTGTGTTGTGGATCATTATCTGGGGCTGGTGTGACGTGACGTGGCGTGTGGAAGTCAGAGGGTGTGTGAGCCTGAGTGGAACTGGTGCTACTGGTGTTACTTTGCAGTGAGCTTCTGCTGGAGAAGTGTGTACTTGAGTAGCTCCTGTTCGGACACGGACGGCTGGACGTGGCACAGAGCCTGCTGGAAATCCTCCGCGGAGAGCAACAGTTCTTCATCCTCTGCCTCCAGGCCTTGAGGGGGTCAGGGAACGAGGGACAGACACAGAGGGGGGGGGGGGGGTGAGATGGAATGATGAGGAAAGAACAAGAGGAAAAGGAAACTAGATCAGAGAAGACGGTATTCCATCCTCCTCTCCATTCTCTTCTCCAGGACATGGACTACATGTTGTGCGTGTGCATGCAGAAAGTGGCGATTGTTAAGAGGGGGATCTAAAAAGAGGAGTGCTGTGGTCAAAACTGCTCCCTTGTACTACGGGTTTTGGGCTCTTTTAGCAGTGCTAGAGTTGAAACTGAAATTTAACATATGACAGGTTAGTAGAATTTTAGCACCAACTCTTTTGTGAAACTAACAGAAAAACAATAAAATATTATCAATTCTGCAACTCTAAACCTAACATTCTAAATCAGTGTTATTTCTTTTTAATCCAGAACCCTTGTTTTACTGTTATTTCACCTGAAAAAGGAAGTCTTTCTTAAAGCATACCGTAAAAAACATTATATTTTGTATCCATGACATTGAAGATGAACTGATTCATTTAATCTCTCAGGAGCACCTGAGCATAATAGCACTTGCCCCAGCGCATCAACAGTGCTCTAACACCGGTTGCCACATTTCTTGCTTTAGTAAAACCAAATAATAATAATAATAAAACTTTATTTATATAGCACCTTTCATGCAAAAGAATGCAGCTCAAAGTGCTTTACAGCAAATACATAATATGCACAAAGAAATTACATGCACATAAAAATAGACATCAAAGAAACATAACTCAGATATAGTGCAAAAAAAATAAAATTATAATTATAATTATAGAGATATATTTAATCTAACCCCTTAATATCACCAGTAGAGATTTAAATTAAATTAAATTAAATTTAAATAAGAGACCCACCTTCACTGATCCGCTGAATCTTCCTCTTCACCGCCGCCATCATAGCGTCAGAGCAGAGGGCATAGAGATCTGCACCGGTCATCCGTGGGGGGCAAAGCCCTACCACTTCTGCCAGACTCACTCCAGGGTCCAGCCTGAACCTGAACACACACGGAGAAGGCAACGCTGTGTTAGCAGTCTGAACCTGAACACACAGGCAACGCTGCGTTAGCAGTCTGAACCTGAACACACAGGCAACGCTGTGTTAGCAGTCTGAACCTGAACACACAGGCAACGCTGTGTTAGCAGTCTGAACCTGAACACACAGGCAACGCTGTGTTAGCAGTCTGAACCTGAACACACAGGCAACGCTGCGTTAGCAGTCTGAACCTGAACACACAGGCAACGCTGTGTTAGCAGTCTGAACGTGAACACACAGGCAACGCTGCGTTAGGCAGATACACACAGCGTCACAGATGGGGGAAACACCAGCTCACACACATACTTCATGGAGAAGGCAACGCTGCGTTAGGCAGATACACACAGCGTCACAGATGGGGGAAACACCAGCTCACACACACATACTTCCTTGTGATGGCCTTCAGAACTTGCAGCTGGGAATCCTTGTCGTCATTGATCCCAACATAGACCAGTTTATCAAACCTAAAGAATATGTCAAGGAAAAATAACACACGATGAGAGCTGACATGAGATAATGAGATCAGCTATTACCAGACTGGACAATCAACATCAAATATGAGTTTCCTTAAGGAAATAACAGTACTTAAAGCAACTGAGACTTTAAAGTGACAGCCTCCTAAATATAATACATTAGAAGTTTAACGTGTAAAAAACATATACGCATTATATAATCTATAAATACAAAGAAGTTATTTGAGTGAATTCTGTATGTTTAACAGTTCATGCCGAACACAGCAGACACAAAAGTGCCAGGATAATGATAATAATAAATGTGAAGTATTTTAATATAGTGCTTTTTGATGATCTTCATGAAGTGCCAACCTTCCAGGTCTGAGGAGGGATTGGTCGAGCAGGTCTGGGCGGTTGGTTGCTCCAATCACAAACACATCGCCAGTGGAATGGAGGCCATCAAGCTCTGCAAGCAGCTGAGACACAACTCTGGCAAAATAAAGGTAATAGAGTTGAAGAACACAGTTGAGACTTCTAAGAATAATTCACGCTACTGTAGACCCTTAGGCTAGGTTAGAATACGGCTGAGACTTTTAAGAATAATTAAAATAATAATTAAAAAGGTAAGAGCTCACAAACACAGCTGAGGCTATTAGGAATAATTCAAATAATAATTAAAAAGGTAAGAGCTCACAAACACAGCTGAGGCTATTAAGAATAATTAAAATAATAATTGAAAAGGTAATATAGCTGAGACTTATAAGAATAACTCACGCTACTGTAAACCCTTAGGCCAGGTTTACACCACCTCTTAAATACACACACAAGTGGCATGGACCAAATGTGTCATGCCAGTGAGCTCTGACCAAAAGCCCATGGACTCAAATAACTTCATCTCCAAATAGAAAGAACAGAAAGATTGGCACATGCTGCTCATTCTAAAATGTTGACACCATTCTTGAGTTCTTCCACACATCCAGTCCCACCCCTAAAGCCCACACTACACTACACTACACTACACTACACTACACTACACTACACTACACTGCAGTACACTACACTACACTACACTGCAGTACATTACACTACACTACACTACACTGCAGTACACTACACTACACTACATTACATTACACTACACTACACTAACCACTGATCCACACATCCAGTCACCTCCCTAAAGCCCACACTACACTACACTACACTACACTACACTACACTGCACTGCACTGCACTGCACTGCACTACACTACACTGCAGTACACTACACTACACTACATTACATTACACTACATTACACTACACTACACTACACTAACCACTGATCCACACATCCAGTCACCTCCCTAAAGCCCACACTACACCACAGTAACCACTGGTGCAGAGTCATAAGCTCAACTCACGGCTTTTCCCTTTCTTCTGTATCGTAAGAACGATTACAATTAAAGGAATTGGACATTTTCTAAATGGAAGGAGGATTTCAAATCTTTCAAATGGTAGAGAAATGCAGATGTTAGGGGGGTGAGCATAGCCTTGGTGTTCACTTCCGATGAGCTCTTCTCCTCCACATTTAACAGGAGTGGTCTCCAGACTGTGACCTCTCATCACGTTCAGTGCCCAAGTCATGTCTCGTCCCAAGAGACTACGTACAGAATACATTTGGGTGTACCTTAGGTGTACAGGCAGCCATCAGATGTTCAGAACTTGTTCTGGTTCTGGTAAATGTCCACAGGTCAGGATGTGACCCCACGTTAGAGACCCAGTTACCTGTGCACAGGTCAGGATGTGACCCCATGTTAGAGACCCAGTTACCTGTGCACAGGTCAGGATGTGACCCCATGTTACAGACCCAGTTACCTGTGCACAGGTCAGGATGTGACCCCATGTTACAGACCCAGTTACCTGTGCACAGGTCAGTATGTGACCCCATGTTACAGACCCAGTTACCTGTGCACAGGTCAGTATGTGACCCCATGTTAGAGACCCAGTTACCTGTGCACAGGTCAGGATGTGGCCCAATGTTACAGACCCAGTTAGTTACCTGTGCACAGGTCAGGATGTGACCCCATGTTACAGACCCAGTTAGTTACCTGTCCATCACACCTCCTGAGTCTCCACTCCTGCCTCTGTTGGGAGCCAGTGAGTCCAACTCATCAAAGAAGATGATGCAGGGGGATGCAGCACGGGCCGTAGCAAACACTGGAGATGGATGAGGAGAGGCAGAGAGAGACAGAGAGAGAGAGACAGACAGAGAGACAGGAAGAGAGAGACAGAGAGAGACAGACAGAGAGAGACAGACAGAGAGACAGGGAGAGAGAGACATTCACGTGATGTTTCATCATCAAAGCAGTTGTTCAACATATCATAAAATTGATTTAAAAATGAAAAAGTTGTTTAGTGGCAAACTGTACAGTTGTGATTGTATCCATCTGTACTAAAGATTAGATCATATTAGCATGATAAGTAGGGCTGAACGATTTGGGAAAATAATCTAATTGCGATGTTTTACCAAAATATTGCGATTGCGATTTAATATGTGATTTTTTTTTTTATCCTCTTTTTTCCCCCCAACAAAACGTAATGAATGATTTAAATATGACCAACACAATATTAGATACATTTACTGTAAAATATTCTTTCCCATATTTTACATTTTTATTTAACTGCTCATTACAGAAACAAGAACAACTAATCAGTGGCTTTGCCACTATGCATTTAAGTCATTAAAAAAAGTAATTTTAAGTATAAACACTAGCACTAGGCATGCACTTTTTAAACACTCTGTGCAAAATGTACCATCTTAACAAAATATATATATATTATTTTTATTTTTTTTAGACCACGTTTTTTAATCGCGAACGTTGCGGTTAGAAAATCGCGTTCTATCATACCGCGATTAAATCGCAAATGCAATTATTCGTTCAGCCCTAATGATAAGCCGCTCCACCCACTCACCCTCTCTGACGTTCTCCTCACTCTGGCCCACATACATATTCAGCAGCTCGGGCCCCTTGACACTAAAATCACAAAATCAGAATTCAGAGCAAGAATATATGAGTTTGAGTTTGCCAGATCAACTTCTGCATAGAAGACAAAAACACTTATTCAACTGATGATGAGTAGGGAACAGTGGGGTAGGTCACATGACCAAGTTGCTCAGTTAATTCTTCCATATGGTCTGTCAGCGTTATTTTTACTGATGGGCCATATTTTATATACTTATATTCACTTAAAAAGGTGCTGTATGTCAGAATTGTAACTTTAGATTAACTAGAAACAGCAACAGAATGTGAAGAAATAATTCTTTTGACATAATGTCTAAAAACCTCAGGTACTATTTTGCCCAGATATCTCCTCAAATTAGCATGCTATCCAGCTAGCATGAATCTGGCTTCTCTCATAATACCAGCTCAATAGGCGAGTGATTAGATTAGATTAGATTCAACTTTATTGTCATTGCACAGAGTACAGGTACTGAGGCAACGAAATGCAGTTAGCATCTAACCAGAAGTGCAAAGTAGAAGAGTGCAGAGTATGTGCAAATGGTAATATAAATATAGATAAATATGGTATATACAGTATGACATAAGATATGTGAGATATGTGAAGAGTGAGCCACACAAGCCAGAACAGCAAGGGTGCAGTCACGGGCATATGCCCACACTGTCAGTCATGTTTTGAATCCCACTTCAGAGGCTAAAATAATGACAGCTTAATTCAAGTTGGTTTTGATCCCCAACTAGTTTGGAACTTGGAACAGGGCAATGTGATCTCAGTATATGCTCTCTTCTTCCTAGACTGGTCTTTTGTTATGACACGCTCAACAGTCTTTTGTATCATTTTTCAACGTGGTCATTCACCTCAGGAAAGTCAAAGAGCATTCTGTGGCCACTGCCTTGGCCAGTAGAGTCTTGCCAGTGCCAGGCGGACCGTAGAGGAGCACTCCAGACCGCCTCAGGCCGAGGGCTGCCAGCTCAGGGTGCTCCAGAGGCACCTGGATGGTGTCCATGATGTCCTTCTTCACCTGCTGGAGGCCCCCGATGTCCTGCCATCTCACAGATGGGATCTGAGAGCATTTACATTTAGTCATTTAGCAGACGCTTTTATCCAAAGCGACTTACAATGTAAACACATTTTACATTTACACTGATGGCACACTGCACATCAGGAGCAATTAGGGGTTCAGTGTCTTGCTCAAGGACGCAACCTTCTGATTACTAAATTACTTCTCTACCTCCTGTACCACTGTCTCCCAGGGAGAGCAGGGAGATGAGTGGGAAATACAGCACGCCTATTAACTCCAAACTGGATTTATCCTTTTTCAGTGCACTAAATAAAGGGAAGCCGATATGCAAAGGTCCTTAAATGTATCCCCAGCCTGACCCCTGACCCCTCACCTTTGGGGCCCCTAGGGCCTGCGAGTGCATCTCCTGCAGGGTCTCCAGGGCCACACTGAGGTCTTCAGCCTGAACTATCACTCCTGAAGCACACAGGTCCTCCTCCTGCTGCAAACTCATTCCTCCAGGGAAGCTACAGTACAGACAGAATCACCACTGTTATGCTATACAATCATCTCAAACAATTACATACAATCATCTCAAACAATTACATACAATCATATCAAACAATTACATAAAATCATCTCAAACAATTACATACAATCATCTCAAACAATTAAATACAATCATATCAAACAATGACATACATTTTATTCAAACTTAATAAAATCCAGTCTCCATACTACACAATTCTGCAAGCATTATGAAAGTACAGAAAATCAAATGAAAGAGATACGATAACCATACGCTTTCGTCAAATTTTATTTTGACAGGTCAGGTCAAGGGGTCAAATCATTTTTAAGATGTTTCCTTTAATGTGGCATTGTGTCTATGTACACATCAGGTTGCCCCCACAACCACCATACTGATGCTGAACTAAAGCTGATGTCTCCAAAGAGACCCTTTCATGAGCATTACAAAAAAGAATATAGAATAATATATAAGAATAATAAATAGAATGCAAATAGTGAAAAAGAAAACAAAATAGAAAACAAAACATGGCTTTAAACGTTACCATTAGCTATGCTAGCTAGCTAACTAACTAACTTAATGAGACGACTCTTCATCCTCCAGAGAGGTAACGTGCCACCTCCTCATATGTCCACCATAACTGATGTGCTTCAATGCTAGGCAAAGTCAGCTTTGCAAATGACAATGTCTGAGCATTTCCAGTCAGCACGAATTTTTTTTTTTTTAAAACACACAATGAGGTCGCCAACTAATAGACTATTAAATTCATTAGCAACTAATTTGGCGACTACGACAATTATTTGTTGCAGCCTTACTCTTGACCTGACCTGTCACATTTTTTATTTGCTGAAAGCTTTGGAGATCTTCTCCCTGATGAACCTTCAGTTCAAACATATCTAAAGCCTACATACAGACACTGAATAGGGGTAGTAGTCAAAGTAAATTGAACTCAAACCTTGTTTTCAGAATCCTTTGGTGTGCTACTTTCCCAGCCAGAGTCATTAGCTCACAAAGGTCTCCCAGGACAAATCCCTAGAAGGATAGACTATCTATAAGTTGACTTCATTTACATGACGTTTTCTTTTACATGTGCAATGGTCAGCAACGAACACCTCACGTGCACACATTCATATACACACTATCCAATAGGTGGCATATGACAGTGGTGTGGCATACAGCACAACTAAGACTATATTATGCATTCTACACCATCTGAACAGTGAAGAATTAGCAATTGTTGTAATAGTTCCAAAAGAAAAAAGTAATAAGAGCATTTGAGGAAATCAGTGAGTAGTAGAAGGCCTTCTAATAAAAGTGACTGTCTCACCACAGTCTGCCGGGCCAGCCTGCTCAGGTTGACGTTCTTCCCCAGGGGGAGCCCCTCACTAAGCAGGCCCAGCACTGCTCTTCTCTGCTCCTCTGCTGGGCGCTCAATCACCACCTGGTGGACGAACGCTGCCAGCGCACCCGAGGACAGCTCCTTTGGGTCGCTCACGGAGGCGACCACTATGACCCTGTGGGGGAGGGAAGACAAGAGGCAGACGTCTAAAGAGTCAAGGCAAGGCAGGGCACCGCAAGTTCATTTATCAAGCACAATTCATATACATTGATCAATCAAAGTGCCTTACAAATGAGCAGATAAAAGAACATGAAAAAAAAAAGAGATGAAATAAAGTCAAGAACATTATAAAACAGTTGAAAGAACATTGAAAAATAAAAGAAGAAAAATGTAGAGTGCCTTAAATCAGTTAACAAAAAGCATATTCTAACAGCTGACTTGAGTCTAGATTTGAAACTGGCTACGGCTGAGAGTGGATCTGAGTTTGTATTTCTGCCATTTTCTTTCAGTCGTCCTATATTCTCTTTTCAGGGGTTAAACAGTTTGTCTGTTTTGGTGAGAGAAGCTGGTGAATCTTTATGTGAAGCCATGAGACACATCAGTGTAAATAAACCCTTGTTCCTGACTTTTTTACCATTGCCTGACTGAGGTTAAACACTACATGCAAGATCAAAATCCATACTGATTACGCACAAGTTTGCTTAGCTCCTCAAAAAGCCGAGTGTTTTGGAGGCCTGTAAATAATTACTAACAAAACTCACCAAATGATGTTTACACTGAAATAGTTTGACTATCTCCCTCCTCTTCTGTCCACACTAAATGATGTGTTTAGAGGAGCTCTAATGTTTAGAAGGGCAAGCTTTACAGTAAATACAGATTGTTTAACAGATTCATGTTGATGAGAATTTAAAAAGTGAACTACTTTCTGTGAATAATGCACACGGGTTCTCTTAGTGACATGTGAGCACACAATACCATGACCTGAACCAAGAGTTGTCATGTACATAAGCCTCAGAGAGAATTACAGCGCATTCCCTGTACGCTTTGTGTTAGCGCTTGATGGTGGCTCAATGTTTGGGGGGGTGTCGATAACACAGCTGTTTATACAACCACCATCACACAGCTATGAATTGCTAACCACTGTGTAACTTTAGATAGTTGTCTCAGATGCCTCACAAATCACCTCAGACATATTTTTTTGGTTACAATAATGGGGGGTTAACATTGTACAGTGTCTATTTCTTATATATAATGTATGTATATAACTTTGACACAATCAAAGCAAAAAAATCCAAACATTTAATTACATTTATGTACAAATACGACCACCTAGGGAGTTTGGTCTGCCATCTCTGGTTGCCGCCTGCGTTTCTGCTTTAAAAGTTGAACTTTTCCAAACTTTCTACAGCAAGCAAAGCAAGCAAAGCCAAGCAACAGAACCACAATTTAGTTTGGCGACGCATGACGTCACCCCATTCAAAGTGAATGGGAAGCATCTCCGTTGAAGCCTTCAACACGTACGTGTGAATGCATCGTTACCATTTCTGCATTTTAGTTTCTGTATGTTACTAGTGACCATTTTACGGTTTACCACTTTTTTACCACTAGTGACTACTGTTACTGACTATCATTTTTCATCAGTTATTTTTAATAACGGAAGTTTTTATAGCCCAGTCTCTATAAATGGGGCTGTAATGGTGGCAGACAAAGCATTTGTATCACAAGCTTACCTGGACGGGGCCTTTTCTATCAGGTGGCACAGAGCAGCCAGCACTCTGGCATCAGTTTCTGTGCCATCCCGTGGTTGCCCTAGCAGCTGGAGGTTCCTAAGCAACAGGATGCACGGCTTCTGGAGCTCCGCCTTCTGAAACGCAGCCCTCATCTTGGCCTCCGAGGCAGACGCCGTGTCAGCGCAGAGGGTGACGCAGTCATACTGGACCAGGACAAGGGAAGAACCAGGGAATCAGACATTTTGTTTGCTTTGTTCCATGTTACAAACATTGGGAAACAGGTAGAAAACATGACACATCACAGACATCTAACAAGACACAATCTGACACTGTCCAGCGGTAAATGTAGCATACAATTCCTCCTTTCCTCTTAATTCTCTTTTCTACACAAGCAAGGTTGTGATAAGACAGATGACGAGATGTCTTGTTTAGGCTGTTTGTCTCAGCTGTAGCATGAAGCTAAGTCACCTTGAGCAGATGCAGGTGCAGCCTCCGGCATGTTGCCCTGACAACGGTGACCTTGCCACACCCACTCGGTCCTGCGAGTAAGATGGTGCCCCTCCCTTGGAATATAGATGAGCTTTGGGGGGTTAGAGGAAATCAGTGAAAGGTGTAATGGTTTAAATCACACAGGCATGCCAAAATGGTCTAATAAAATGTCTGAGACGAAGACAAAATAAATATTTATGATTTTTCAGTTTAAATCTACATTTAAGTAGACTTTCCATTGAATTGCAGATAAACCCACAGAAGTCGTATAGAAGTTCTAGCTACCTTAGTCTCTAACTAACCTTTCACTGACAAAGGGATGAATGATGGTCACCAGTTGCTCTACAGTGCTTGACAGCCCAGCAGGTGACATATTTGTCCAAAACGATGGCACTTCATTTGAACCGGCCCATGGTGCTTGACTATTGGTGCTGCCCTCCTGTGCAGATAGAAACACTTATAATAATGAACAAACACAAGTCAAGAGTCTTGATAACCCTTTACCGGTCAGTTTACATTAGAAAACCCCTAACTTTGTGTTGTGGAGGGTGGTTCTCCTCACCAAGTACAGACGGGAGTGTGTTATATCTGCCAGATAGGGTCCGGAGTCTTCTGTACCACACACTTTCTTCACTTTAAAGCACAAGACTGGCCACCTGCAGATAGGTCAGATTTGTAAACGAGGCTGAAATGTAAAAAAAAAAGAAATAAAAAAAACTTCATATTTACCTGCCAATGAAAGGTGCTTATTACCTTGTTATGCCCTCACAGGAGGTCTCTATAACCTCCGGATGTCCAGCTGTAGGGACACTTAAGACTCTCCCCGGCCACACCAGCCTTCACAAGAGCCATAAATAATAATAATAAATAATAATAATAAAACTTTATTTATATAGCACCTTTCATGCAAAAGAATGCAGCTCAAAGTGCTTTACAGCAAATACATAATATGCACAAAGAAATTACATGCACATAAAAATAGCCATAGAAACATGATTCTATTATGAACAATGGGATCTAGTACATAGTGTTAGTTTGATTGGGGACGGGGTTGGACTGAAGGGGAGCACATCACTACCAACCTGGGTGTACTAAAATAGTGGTGGAGGAGGCCATCGTAAAACCTGTGTAGGCTGGAGCCTGGCGATCGCACTAACTCAATGTGGAGCTCTTGGGCAAACTGGGGTGAGGCTGACCGGGAAGAACTCTCTGACAGCTGAAGTCCTGGCGGAGTAGACAAGGGACTCCATCTCTAAGGAAATTCAATGCAACAAGAAAAATAAACATCTTCAGTATTCATTTTAATGGACACATTTCCAAATAGCAGGCCTCATTCCTGACGAGGCTCCCGGGACAATATGGCTGGATCGCTCACCTTGATCTTCACTGTCTTGTTGCCCCGAGGAAGCGGCTCTCCATTGGTCAGATTAAACCAGTGGACCAAGGAGATGACTCCAACATTGTCACTGATAGCCGTGTTGGGACACTTGGGGAAGTCTACCACCACCATCGGGGCTAGGTGTCTGTCTACTCTGTCTACTCTGGCTTTGGACGCCCTCTTGCTTTCTGGTTTTTCAGGACTTTGAGTTGGCAATAAACTCACTGATGTCTTAGTCCTATCAGAGTGTGCACACAACGTAGACACCACAACCCATTCACCATTAAACAGCCCTAGTTTAAGCAGCAAATGCTTGCTGAGAAAGATTGTGTTGTCCATGTCCAACATAGCATCTTGCCCCTCCCGGAAAATAATTCCACCTTGCTGGCAGAGATTGTGGATATCAACAACTCTGATATCAACTCTGCATTCCAGTGCCTGCACGAAACCGGAGAATCCAGTGCGAACTAATGCTGTGTTATCCAACAAAGAGTCCCCACTGCCCAGGCTATTGGCATAATGGGCGAAATCCGAAGCGATCAAAGGCATCAAGTTACGAGTAGAGTTGTGGTTCAGCTGTTCATTCAAAGTCTGATGTGGACCGATGTCTCGACAGTCAGTGACCACCACACTTGTGTCGGCGGTGATGACTCCCTGCGTCACAGGGCAGGACTCCAACACAATCAAGTCAGACAGATGGTTACACTGCGCGGTATCGTCAAAGACTAGCGGGTGAAAAGGTAACGACAGTGGATCTCCTTGTCTGGCCAAAAGTGCCTGCTCATGACATGTTGCAAGAACGTGTAAGCCATTTGAGAACTTGTCAGAGGTAGCCCACTTCAAGCTTTGCTTACTGCGCGCGCCAACTACAACTTTACTTAACACCAGTGGCTGAAAGAGACGGACGACACCTTTTGACTCCCTCAAAAGTCCGTAGTGTTTGAAGAACAATTTACTTGCAAAAACTTTTAACGTTAGTTTGTGACTGGCGTGCAACAGCACAGGTGACTCACACTTCGGCGTTTCTTCCTCTGATAATAAACACGCACATAACAGAATCGCCGGTTTTGACTTGCAGTATGAATACAACAACGTGGACGACGATTCCTTGCAACCTGGAAAGAAATGACTGAACTGCTGCCTATTGATAAGAACGGTCAAAGCGGTTACATGGGGTGGAAATGCCTCAGAACAAACTAATCTGACGGGAGCAGCCATGTTTTTCATTTGCACATGCGCAGTTGCTCAAGGAACGAAGGAGCAAGGACACTGACTGATGCTGCGTTCGAGACAAAAAGTCGTTTTCTCTGAGGTCCATCTGGAGAAACGCTCTGAAACGCTAGTTAACTAGCTAGTATTTTTCTTAGACAAACAAACAGCATGATAACGGGGTTTGTGGGGTGGGAGTGGACTATGAGTATAGTTTCCATTGACACCAACTTAGGCATAACAGAATGGAGGAAACATAACACAAACAAATCAGTTCTGCCAGGTCTGTTTTGGTATCTTGGAGAAGTTAGTCGCCACTGGCTTAAGACATTCTTCCCTTTGACTGTCCCCACTATCAACTGACAATTTTCGAATTTGTGTGTGTGTGGTCTGTATCCTGATTCTTTGCCAGGCCGTTCTAATACGGGCTCTCACCTCCACTTGGTAAGAGAGTCTGCATCTATCAGACTTGCAGCTGTGGAGGGCGCTCCTATTCAAAGGCGGAGGGATGTAGGTAGGTCACATGTTTTCCATAGGTTTTAGACATGGCCAAAGTTCCTGTTTCCCCTAATCATAATGTCTCTGTTATGACCTCTTGGTATGACCTGCCAACCTACATAGTTTGAAAAGAGGCTAAGGTCACATTTTGTAAGTATTTGAAAAGTAAGTAAGTAAGTAAGTAGGCTGAGACTTTATTTATATAGCACATTTCGTACAAGAGTTGCAGTTCAAAGTGCTTTACAAAAAATCAATAAAAGCAAGCAGCAAGAGCAATACATGGAGTTAAATAATGATCAATATATCGTATCAGAACCTGATGTTCCGATAAGCTTCTTGAATTACTAAAATCATGATACAAGGTATAAAAGGTATAAAAGGAATAAAACCCTTCTGAAATAGTAAAAATAGTGAAAGTTACAGTTAGTATCAACCCCACAGAAAATTAATAAAATGCTTTGGTAAAAAGATAGGTTTTAAGCTGCTTTTTGAAAGTGTCTAGCGTGTTTGCTTCCCTAATATTAATGGGTAATGGGGGTTAAAGGGGGTTTGTATCAGCCAAATAAATAAATGCATTTTAGTCATGCCTGATGTCTTTAATGGTTGCACATGATACAACAGACAGCATTGAAAAAGCATATAATACGTCATTTGTACGGGGAGTTAAAACTCCATGAGAGGCAACAGGAATATATGAAAAAGGTTCTTTAGACAGAATTAGCTTTTTTAAGCTACATTACTGAATCTTTCCTCTTGCAATTCTTCTTTTCTAAGCTACATTACTGAATCTTTCCTCTTGCTATTTGCTTTTCTAAGCTACATTACTGAATCTTTCCTCTTGCTATTCTGCAGGGGCCGCTCAGCTCCACCTCTGTAGCCTGGCTCCTTGAGGCACATCTGTGTCTGAGATAGAGTGATAGAGTGATAGAGTGATAGAGAGATAGAGAGATAGAGAGATAGAGTGATAGAGAGATAGAGTGATAGAGATATAGAGTGATAGAGAGAGAGAGATAGAGTGATAGAGAGATAGAGTGATAGAGTGATCGAGAGATAGAGAGATAGAGTGATAGAGAGAGAGAGAGATGGAGAGAGAGATAGCGTGATAGAGAGAGTGATAGAGTGATAGAGAGATAGAGAGATAGAGGGATAGAGAGATAGAGTGATAGAGGGAGTGATAGAGAGATAGAGTGATAGAGGGAGAGAGAGAGATAGAGTGATAGAGAGATAGAGTGATAGAGAAATAGATTGATAGAGTGATAGAGTGATAGAGAGACAGAGTGATAGAGAGATAGAGAAATAGAGTGATAGAGAAATAGATTGATAGAGTGATAGAGAGATAGAGTGATAGAGAGATAGAAAGACAATGATACATAGAGAGTTAATTACTGTATATCAGCAGCAGAAGATTGACATTTATTTTTCATCTGTAGTTCTGATACATTATATGATCGTCCAGTGCAGTTGACAAGACATATCATGAAAGGGATTATATAATATAATATATTTATATAATCGGCTGCTTACAATTGTGCAATTTAGTGGTGTTACCAGACTTTGATACCATTCACACCACCTGCTAACTAGAGTATTCAATCCATGAAGCAAAATACAGCGAATAAATCTAAAGTGATGAAGATCTCCCCTGTCAAATGTTACCTTCCTTCCTCCACGTCCAGTATGTTTTCAGGTAAACGCTCGTTCATAGTCTCGGGCAGCAGGAACACCACACTCCCACCGAGGACAGCCGTGAGAGCAAACACCAGTGCTGGTGCAAACACCCAGAAGTCCTCCAGCAGCATCACCATAGGGGCCAGGGAACCCCCAATGCGCCCGATGAAGGACGTGTAGCCCAGACCACACTGCCTGTGGAGCAATGGAAGAGAACCTGCATGAAGCTGACCAGGTGAAGACTTTTCTTCCATTATTTTCTGCATAAAGTGTCCACACACACACACATTTGTAATTGTAATGAATATATTATTATGTATTTCCAGCAGGTCTATCCACCTCTTGCGCTGCTCATGACGTATACATGCACAAACATGCCAGTCACAAGATCAAGTATAGTATGCACTCATCTTATAGTATGCACTTTATTATGTCCTTTTGAAAATAAAAGGTGTGCTTGGATACCCTTTCTAGATGGTGGGGAGAGGCCCTAGAAATGGCCCTGATAGTGAGTTGTAGTCACCTGCTTGCTATCCACTCACCTGATAAGAGTAGGGTAGAGTTCAGCAGTGTAAAGGAAGGCTGTTGTGAAGGCAGCTTCTGAGAAGCCTTTACCAGCGACCGCTATGCATAGACGCACAACTGTGTACTCTAAAACAGGAAACGAAACACAAATAGGATGATGATATAGTTTACAAGGTCATTTGTGTTAGGTTATAAATGTAATATGTAATATGGTTATAACCCTTAAACATGATCATGAATACACTGCTTGAGTGTGAACACACAGTATACATATGAAATTAAATGAAATGTATATACAGTGGGGAAAATAAGTATTTGAACCCCTGCCGATTTCGCAAGTTTGGCCACTTGCAAAGAAATGTGTGATCTATAATTGTAATAGTAGGTGTATTTTAACAGTGAGAAACAGAATATCAACAAAAAAATCCAGAAAACTGCATTTTATAACATTTATGACTTAATTTGCATTTGATGCAGAAAATAAGTATTTAAAGAATTTAGTGGCCAAACTTAGGAAATCGGCAGGGGTTCAAATACTTATTTTCCCCACTGTAGAATGATGCTGGCTTCATGATTTGGAAGATCTTGAAATGATACCTGTTGGTATGACTGCATTGACTCCTATTAGTGCCCCCGCTATAATGAGGGAGTACGCCTGGGCATTCCTCCTGCCAACGCGATCCAGAGCAAAATATGTGCCCACTTTAGCTGGCACCTCAATGGCAGCATACACAAAATGGGTGAGGTACATATTCAGACCAAACCCTGTGATGTTCAGGCTGATGCCGTAGTAGGTGAAGGCCACAGCAAACCTGAGATGCAGGAGGGGGAGGAGGAACGGATGGTTAATGGAGAGGAGATGACAGAAACATGGATACAAGCTGGTGCCTTAAGAATATTAGTTCTTTTAAAGTATAAATATAATGGAGGTTACATTTAGTCATTGACCACTTAATGATATTGAGTTGGAAAATGTATACCAGAACAATCCAGAACAAATGGTTATTTTTCTTATCTTCTGTGTCTTCCAAAGATCCAAGTAAGTGTAGTCCTTATTGGCAGCCTCAGTAACAGTGACCTTAGAGAGAGTCTACAGGAGACAGGGGGAGACATTGACACAGCAGCACTTTTTAAAAACATTTACGGTAAAATGACATGACAGTTAGAATTATGTAACCAGAAAATGCTTTTTTTTTATTATTTGTATCTCTTCTTCTGACCTCTGATGCCAGTTTGGCTGAGTGCTTGCCGTTCATCTTGGCACACTGCTCCAGATAAGTCTTGGCCTCTTCTACCTTGCCATTAGCAAGAAGCCATCGGGCGGACTCTGGGATCCACCTGCAGTTCAGAGTACGTACGGCTGCCCATGTCAGAAATCCCGCCAGTACACTCTAGTCATTCTCAGTTCATTATCTCTGAGTATCCCTCTGCCACCCCTGACCAGCAAGAGAATCTCACCACCAAGACAAGATGGCCGCCAGGCAGGGTGACGTCACCACCAGCATGAGATGCCTCCAGTCTCGGATGCAGTAAGCCAGCAGGGCGAGCAGCATGTTCCCCACACTCCAGGCAAGGCTGATGATAGTGCCCGTGAACGTGCGGTGTTCTGTATCTATCCACTCGATACCTGTGTGAGGACCAACAGCTGATTAGACAGCGTTCTGTTAGCATGCAGGCTACATGGAAAGCACGGTGAGACTAACATTTCCCAAATCTAATGAATACCATGTGAGAAGATGGAAAAATATGTTGTATGCATCCCCAAGCAGGTTTGCAGCACCTTTCACTGTGTGTCCATCATAACCCTGGTCTCACTGTATGGTATTACAGCATAAACTCTGAAACACTAAATGAGTGAGTGATGTGGTGGTCGGAGAAGTCAGGGGGGTATTACTGAGGGACAGAGAGACAGAGGGGTATTACTGAGGGCCAGAGGGGTATTACTGAGGGCCAGAGGGGTATTACTGAGGGCCAGAGAGACAGAGGGGTATTACTGAGGGCCAGAGAGACACACAGAGGGGTATTACTGAGGGCCAGAGGGGTATTACTGAGGGGTATTACTGAGGGCCAGAGGGGTATTACTGAGGGCCAGAGGAGTATTACTGAGGGCCAGAGGGGTATTACTGAGGGCCAGAGAGACACACAGAGGGGTATTACTGAGGGCCAGAGGGGTATTACTGAGGGGTATTACTGAGGGCCAGAGGGGTATTACTGAGGGACAGAGAGACAGAGGGGTATTACTGAGGGCCAGAGGGGTATTACTGAGGGACAGAGGGGTATTACTGGGGGCCAGAGAGACAGGGGGGTATTACTGAGGGCCAGAGGGGTATTACTGAGGGCCAGAGGGGTATTACTGAGGGCCAGAGAGACAGGGGGGTATTACTGAGGGCCAGAGGGGTATTACTGAGGGCCAGAGGGGTATTACTGAGGGCCAGAGTGGTGATTGACATTCCAGTCAGAGAGACTCCACAGAGGGTTCGCATCACAGCAAACATGGCGTACGAGACGGAGAAAGCAGACGCCACGCCAAACACGGCGCTGGCTACAAACGACACCAGGATCAGCGGCCTCCGTCCAAACCTGAGAGCAAAGATTAATGAACACTAATTAAATATGACCACGCCTAAAATAACACATATTTGTTTGGGAGAATTCCTATTATCTACACTAAATCAAATTTGAACTGTGTGAAAACATACTTATC
Source organism: Clupea harengus (assembly GCF_900700415.2). Lineage (NCBI taxonomy): Eukaryota > Metazoa > Chordata > Actinopteri > Clupeiformes > Clupeidae > Clupea > Clupea harengus. Next base: position 12,344,609 of record NC_045177.1, read on the forward strand.
TGACAAGTAGCCGAAGATCACTGCACCAAGGGTAACTCCGATGAAGAAGAAGGTTGCTAATGCTTGGTTATATTTCTTGTTGTCACAGACCAAATCCCACTGTTGACAAATGAGTTCAAATAAAGATTGTGTACAAACATCTGCAACATCCATTTCTTCATTCAATTGCAGATTTCAATTCATAATGGGAGAAAAAAGAACGTCTGCCTTCTCATCTGTAAAGAATGTTTCACACTTTACTGAAAGTTGATTGTGCAAGATTCAGTTACTGTTTCAGAATGAATCAATTAAAAGTCCAGGCTTATTGAACACTTTGAGTGAAAATATTCTATGATCCAAGAAACAGTTATGTAAAACAGTCATTATGTTTATTATTACAACATATTCAGTTGACAGACGCTTTTTAAAAGCGACCTGCAAATTACATACAACAATCAAGCTACAACAAGTCTAAGAGACCCATAACATACTGTTTGTTGGTTATCGTACGTCACTTAAAATGAAGTAATTGAGTAAACTAAAAACAGTGAAATGCAAAACACACTGAACACTCGGGCCCTACCTGGGTAGCGGTGGTGGAGGAGAACTCTGTTCGGTTGTAGACCCATCCATTTGGGCAAGCCGATCGCACTGTCACATTTGATCTGTTGTAGAATGCAAGTTCAGGATCACCATATACTTGGCAGGAGCTCAAAGATCCACCAGGGTCCAGTGGCAGATTCAGGGTCAGGGCATCCTGGCCAGCCAGAGCCATCTGCCCATGATGGAGCTCATCGCCGAGGTGTGGCAGGGCACAACGGTGCGGTGGCACGCCAGAGATGAAGCTGTGTAAGAGGAAGTGTAACGGCAGGATGACACGCGGCAAACACAGCAAGTGCAGGACAAGGAACTGGTACTTGGAGAAGCTGCCAACCTCCTCCAGGACCTCTTCAAACCTCATTCTGTGGACTGTGAAAGGAAAACGAATTTGATGAAAATGTCTGTGGTAGTGGCTTCAGAGATTGTGTTGTTTTCCCCTCTTTCTTCCTATTAGTCCACAAGAATCAGGAAAAGAAGAGAAAAATTGTGTTTAGTATTTTTCAGCTCAGTCTGCCAGAGATCTTCTGTTGGGGGAGATTGGTCTGACTGTTGAAGTTCTGACTTTCTCACTGCCATCTCATTCCATTCCTCATGCTTGGATCACTGGGTTGCAGAGAGTGGGGGCACACACACACACACACACACACATAGCTCTTTGTTTGAAAGTTAGTCAGTTAGTCACAACTGTTCACCTGACCACAGGAGCTACATCACAGTACTCTACACATTTTCAGTACTGTGCAGTTTTAGTAGGAAAATGTTTCCATGTATTGTCCTCAATTTCTCAAAAAAAAATGATTAACTAGAATGTGTGCAGCAATACTGTATGAGAGACAGTGCGACAGGACAGTCACGCTTTTGGAAGTAATCATTAATAAATAAAGTTTATATGGAGGAAAAGAGTGAAACTTGTCTAAAAGGAGTCCCCTGGAGTGCTTTGGAACAACTTCAATTTGCCTAGATACCACCACATGATTCTCACAAATGTACGATACTGAAATGTATCACTTTTTTTAGAGACGTTTCTTGTATCACATGTTAATCACAACTATTTGCTTCATGTGAGACACTGGCCAACTCTATGTGCATGCGCCTCTCTATGTGCATGCGCCTCAGAATGCTAACAAGACAACATAAAAATCTACCAGGTGGAAATATCTATATTTATTGGAATGATAAGGATATGGAGATAAAGGAAAGAGAATAAGTGTGGCTCCGATTCAAATTCACACCTACAGTGAATTTAAAATATGTGTGCAAAGTGTGACAACTGATGTATAAGCAAGAGTCATTTTTCTATTCTGAGTGAATCTGCAACAAGTCGTCATACAGATGTAATAGAAATATTCAACTTCGCTTAGTTTCATGATGATCAGTGTTGCAATGCAGATGGAGGTTCGCAAAAGATTATATCCAGCAAGTCTCTCATCTGCATGAATCGTATTCTACTTGAGATCACATATGGAGCTACTCTTACGTTCCAGCTTTGATTTCAAAATCATCTTAGGCAACCTTGCAGTGACCTCTGTGAGTTCATGAAAAATTGTCCCACATTGAGTAAACCATGTTGGTGTGGTTTAAACAGAATGCTTTATAGTATTTGTGTTGTTTTTTAATGTTGGTGAGGTTTAAACAGAACTCTATATTATTTGTGTTCTCTTTAATGTTGGTGTGGTTTAAACAGAACTCTATATTATTTGTGTTGTTTTTAATGTTGGTGTGGTTTAAACAGAACTCTATATTATTTGTGTTGTTTTTAATGTTGGTGTGGTTTAAACAGAACTCTATATTATTTGTGTTCTCTTTAATGTTGGTGTGGTTTAAACAGAACTCTATATTATTTGTGTTGTTTTTAATGTTGGTGTGGTTTAAACAGAACTCTATATTATTTGTGTTGTTTTTAATGTTGGTGTGGTTTAAACAGAACTCTATATTATTTGTGTTGTTTTTAATGTTGGTGTGGTTTAAACAGAACTCTATATTATTTGTGTCATTGTTTTAATGGAAAAGCTAAAGCATGCATAGAATTGTAGTAAACTGACACCAAAATAACATGCTGTTGGAATGAAGAAATGTGATTGGTTGGGTACACACGTAACTTGGCCAACACAAGTATGACACTTCTGTACTATGAACAAGCGTCTTTTTGAGATAAGCAGGACACCTACAAGAGAAATCCTGAAATATACGATATATACATGCCTGGTCACCCAACATGACGAATACGATGTGTGTACTATATTTGTCTTGAGGCGAGATACAGTCATCAAAGGAGTGATGTCAGTATGTGTCATTGATAGAGCAGTTTACAATCTCATTGGCAAAGTGCGAAGATGTTACATCCTATATATGTTTTTATGTGATGTGATTATGTTGTGTAATATTGCCACTGAATTGGATATATGAATCTACTGTTGTACACAATGAGGCAAGTTTCCCTTGGAGAGTCAATGATGAAAAGGAATAAAGTTGACACTATATATCCCTGGAACTGACTGCATCAAATGACTTCACTGCTGGCATGTTGCTTCCAAATGCACCATCAATGAATACAGCCTTTACATAAAACCACTGGGGTAAAACCCTTATTTAGGTATGACACGGATTGATTCATTTCAACATCGGAGTGATATTCTTTGACATAAGAGTAAAGTTAAACTGGAGATTAGGCATATCAGATGTCATTGTTAATTACAGATTGTAGATTAGTGGTGTTCTTCATATTCAGCCCTCCACTATAGTTAATAAAAACAAAACTCTCACATATTCCTAACAATACCTCCTTTGAAGATATCTCATATCAGTCTGTGAAAATTGACACCATGAAATTGGGACCACCTGACTTCAACAAGCTTCACGTGCAGTTTTTTTTCCCCTTTTATGTGAATGTGGTAGAATGTCATGTCAGACACAGATACACAGATCACATACAGAAGTATGGATGAAAGCACACCTCCTAAATCACCTCCCAAAATTCAATAATATCCAATATTTATATGATAATATAATGACCAATATTTGCATAAATGATACCCAAGAAAAGTTTGTTCTTCCCAAACAACATAAAGTTCAGTGTAATTGACATGTAGGAACACGGCTGCTTAAGCATGGCTTGGTGCATTTAGAAAACAATCACATTTTTCAATAGATCAAATTTAGACCAATCAGAGTCCTGCATAACTGAAGTATTGAAAGGCGTTGATGTATAATTGAGTTGAGAATACCTTGGATATTTGATATTTGATATTTGTTTTGTTCAGGCAGGAAGACCAAAGAATGGAAAAGTAATCTGCTATAATCTGAGAAGGATAAAATAACCTTATAAGGATAAAATAACCTTATAAGGATAACATAACCTGTGCAAAGACATCAAGGACCCAACCCACCTTCTAATGCCCTCTAAAGATCCTAAACAGTCATCATTTACATCACATGTAAAAATACAAATATCTCTTCACAGAATGATTGCAATGGCCTTTATACAGTACTCAAGTGAACCATGACCCATACACATCACTTCATCACCACTGAATCAGGAACACGAGGAAGGCAGGCATGTCAAATAGTGATTTCCAAAAAGGGATTATTGTGTGTGATGTGGATGTGTAAAATAATACTGAACATATATACATATATTTGTGCTCACTGAATGTGTCTTGTGGACCTATCCACCATAAGAAGAGTGATTGTATAAATTGGAGAAGGCCTTGAGGGTTTGATAGGGCTTTCTCCATCTTTTGGTAAAAAAAAGGTTAGTGTTTCAAAGGTGCAAGTTTGGCATTATAACACAGAATTTGCCAAATATTTTATGACCATGTTTAGACTTGAAGAAATTGAGGAAATAAAAAAAAGCGATCTGAATCTGATCATGAATGATAATCTAGGGATAATCAGGAATATTAGAAGGGGTACGTTTACAGATAGCACCATATTGGCAGAATATAACACATAACCTGTGGCAATAGAATTCTGGAAGCTCTTGTTAAGGAAAATAAAACTAGAAAATACTGTTTGGTAACATAGCAACACGTCATGAAACAAAACTAAGTGATTGTTTTGTCCAATGGGGTATGCCTGTTCTTTCATCTTTATATTTCAGGCAACATCTGTTTATTAACTTATATAACACACCCCCTCAGTCCATCAGATGAGACCCCACGTGTGTATCATCTATCAGATATTGCACCGTCTGCTTTTCTGCCTCTCGCAGCAGCTGTGGCTTTGGGTGGTTTCCCAGAAGGCATAGGCGCTGATGGTTGTGCTGTGGCCTGGTCCTTAGACCGACTGGCAGGAGCAGTTCTCTGCCGGAGGGGCGCGGTTGTGCTGGCTCCATGTGGGGGTCGATGTCTCTGCACCTCTGCGGCTGGAGGATGAGGGCGTGGCCTATATGGTGAGGGACTCACTGTCCTGGGGGTGGTGCCAGTGCTGACGGAGGTGTTTGAGCGGGTCAGGTTACCGTGGAGACGCGTGTGGACGCTCCCACCAGGTCTGGAGGGGTGAGGAGTGGAGGGGGTTTGGGCGGATTTGATCTTCACCTGGTCAGGGGGGCAGGGGGTTGACAATTTTTTCACTGGAGGGCTGAAATGAGAAACAAATTGGTCAGAATTTTCACTCATTTTCCCACCTACACGGGTCATATTAACATTGACATCCATGTGTATTGCTCTGATTGATCAAAACAGTATTTGTGAAAGAATATGTCAGTGATCTGGGAGCAAGACCTGTAAGAATCTGTACTTCTACAATCCTATCCCACTGATATGACGTTTGTAGAAATTCCCAGTACTGTTTGTCTTTAAAAGGCATGTTATTCCATTTTCCTGTCTTTTGAATCGGTCACTGTCTGTTAATGTGTCCTTATTAACAACACATATATCGGTGTAAACAAAGCTTACTGATAGGCTACTATGATACTGTGAATCTTTAGTATGCATTGGTAAGCTTTGTTCATACGTAATTAATACATTTGCTATCAAGGGAACACCTTTAATAGATGAAAACTCTGAGTACCTGCATAGTGAAAATCAGTAATGCCTCATTCAGACCTTTTTGACTACTTACATGGTCATGTTCTACTTGTTTATTATGTATTGCTATGAGAAGGATTAACTTCAGTATGATTTAACCATTAATAATGTGCAATGCTTTAAAGGCATGAGAACGTTTAGCTAGCTAACAGCAAACCTGCCTTAAAAACACCAACAACAGTGCAGTTGGCACAGAGAAAAGCTGAAAAGCTGATGCATTTGGTGATTTTGTACCCAGCACACAGAACTAGAAAGAGACTAGCCTGAGCTGCTACTGGAAACGACACATGTGCTTTCCCTCGCCTTTGCATGACCTTGTACTATGCTGTTTATGCTAGCTAAAGCATTATTGATTTACTTTAAGGAGCCTTCTGCTTACATGTCAATGCTTTTAATATATGCCTAATATATATATATACCTTGTACCATCCAACACAAATTGACAATGTCATACAAATTGGGCAGCAGTGGTACAGGAGGTAAAGAAGTTGTTTAGTAATCAGAAGGTTGCTAGTTCGATTCCCTGCCGAAGTGTCCTTGAGCAAGGCACTGAACCCCTAATTGCTCCTGATGTGCAGTGTGCCATCAGTGTAAATGTAAAATGTGTATACATTGTAAGTCGCACATATGTAAGTCGCTTTGGATAAAAGCGTCTGCTAAATGACTAAATGTAAATGTAAAATTAATTTCTAAAAAAATACCTGAAGAAAACCTGAAGTTTTCATTTGTTTTACTGTGGGCCTTGTTTATGCTAGCTGAAGCATTATTGTAGGATCCTTCTGCTAACATGTCAATGTTTTTAATTTAACAAACAAATTAAGAAAGAATATAGTTATTTAAGATATTTAAACTTTTTTTTAAACAAAATATACTCTGCTAAAAAAAAGCAATAGAAGCCATCATGGGAATTGTAGTGGTGTTACTGGTTACAGTGGTATTGTGTCTGTTTTAATGGACACTATAACAGATGGTCTCTCTTTGTAATGTGTGCTGTGAAGTTAGATAATTTCATACCTAGACTAAATGAACATTTTCAATGGAAGTATGTAATGGCTGCCTATACAAACCATTACATCTTAATGGAATGTCCAAAACCACACTAGCATATGCAATGGAGATTATTAGCTGATGAATGTGTGATGGTTTCTATCGTTTTTTCAGTAGTGTAATGTTCCTAACAGTGTTCTAAAAGTTCAAAGGTCAGTTAACCCACTGGCTGCTTGCTGGTGCTCTCCTGGAGTTTGCCAGAGTCACAGGCAAAGGACTAGTGGCCACCTTCGGAAGCACATCTTTTTTAAGAAGAGTTGCTGGCTGAGGGATCCTACTCCGCCCTGCCCTCTGTCCCTTCTCCTCTAAGGGGTGTGGATGTTCCTCTGAGCCCCTGGTGGTGGACGGGGTCAGAGACGCCCCCCTGGGCTCATCCACAGAAGACACCACACAGGAGGAGGATTTAGTCCTGGAGGCCAGCCTCCTACACGGGTCCTTCCTCTTCTGCACATTAAGGTGAGCTTGGCTGGGCTTGTCCTGGTCCGTTTGCTTCCCCTTTCTGAGTGGCACTTCTCTGGATGAGGCTGGGCCCTCAGCGTTGCTCTGTGAGATCAAGATGGGGATCCGACTCGTGCTCCTAGCGGGACATGTTGATACTACCCTGTGCACCAGCTGTTCATTGAGCGCATCTTCTTTGAGATTCTGCAAGTCCACCATCTCCAGAGATCCCGATCCTTCCAAATGAACTGAGATTAGAAGTGGAGGATCATCTGGTTGAAGAACAGTCTGGTTTTTCAAAGAGTCACTGGCTGCTGTGAGAGGGGGAGGATTCTCTGGAGCCATTTGACCTTCAGCAGAAAGGTCATACTCATGTTCCCTCCCACTCTTACTCTCCTCCTGCTCCCTCTCCTTTGCCTGGGGAGGACTAGAGGACATGACGTTCATGTGGGTGGTTTCTGCAATATGGACAAAAGTGCGCTCCACTTTGGTGACAGTTGGCGATGTATCTGAAGCATGAACGATGGATGTGAGAGAGTGTGGACCACTGGACGTACTGACCACATGTTTGGAGGTGTTCAAGGTGGTGGTGCAGTGTGACGCTCCGATCTCTAACACACCCGTGTGACCTCTCTCTGCTGCTGTGTGAGCACTCTCCGTCATCAGAGGAACCATCTCAAACATCCCATGATCTGCCTCCATCATTGTGTCCATCCTTAAGTCTCCAGGAGAGAAAAGGACGAGAGTTTTAGAGATGTCTTCTAGGTCAGGGTCAGGGTCAACAAAACCCTCAGCCACCGATGATGAGTCCCTGGGGTCCAGCTGGGGGTCATCAGCCATCAGGGTGAAGGGGGCGCCATCTTGGCTCTGCTCAGTGCTCCTGTCACTGCCTCTGCTGTCGGACTCACTCTTGGTGACGTCGTCCTCTTGGGGCCCGCTGTACTGGGTGTCTGGAGGAGTGGCAGCATACGTGCGGCGGTGGTGCAGAGAGCCAGTCAGCATGACGGTGAGGAAGTCGGCCCTCTTGGCCTGCAGCTGGGGCCGGATGTAGAAGAGCTCTTTCTCTGAAGACTGAGCCTGGGTGCGGTAGTCCGTCGGAGACAGCAGAGGGGGGTCATGTGACTGCGTCGCTTTCGATGATGAAACCTACAGGGAAACAAAAATGATCTTACATATGCTTAATCTTTGTCAAGTTAATAATGTGTTCTCAAGCCAAAAAAGACAAGACAGATGAACAAGTTTACTACAGTGTCTATGTTTCACAATGCAGTCAGTATCACGGGAATGCTGAATAACTCAGTCCTATCGAACTAGACCATATGTAGCAAGATGTTTTGCTAATTCAAAGTGACAAAACATATTTGAGTTGCATGACGTGAAAGACAGATAGCAGCGTGTCCAAAGACAGATAGAACACATGAGAAACGGCAACCAATAGCACACTAAAAGAGCTGTCTAATTCACCTCATCAATATTATAAAAGAATGACAGCCATACAAACTATTTATTCCCCATACCAAATGATTTTATTGTTGTTTGGTTGTATACAAGCTTTTTAAGATTGTCTACAATACATCCATGAATAGAAAAGGCACCCTTTTTGAAAGCACGCAAGCGAAATGGTACCCCATCAGATGATCTACTCTGTCCATATGGACTCAACCAACGTAATGGCATGCCTCATTGATAAATAACTAGACTTTATTTTGTTATATCTATGTATTTACAGACCGTATTTATCAAAAATCTTTAAAATACATGCATTACCTGTAAATATTACAAGCATCCTGTACAGTGATGTGTGATAGAAAAGAGATTTGCTTTAATGCTTATAGTACATTTATATCATACATTGAAAACGCACAGATCACAGAGAGCTAATCATTCATCTGCCAACAGATGTTCTGGTGTCAAAAGAAGTTCATTTAAAAGCCAACAGTATTGTTAGGATAGTTCATTCAAAAACCATCACTTTGAGTGCCTGGGCTGACAGATTTATGACTGGGGGTCTGCTTATACATTTTGGTAATAGATACAATGATGACAAGGAGATATGAATAAAACAATCACTTTTCCATGGCTTAACTACAGCAGTAAAGATATGTTATCTTTGGTCGGTGACCCAATTCACAAGTATAGAATGACCTTCATCATGCACAGTGAAAATATGAATAGCCAAAGGAAGATTCACCAGACATCCCTCACTTGTACTTCTATCAATCAATCAATCAATCAATCAATCAATCAATCAATCTGTTGTTTAGATTCTGTAAATCAACCCTAGAAACGTGGAACACGTTTGTCAATATTTCGTCCCTTTCAGCCTATTCGCCTTCTGTTTCCTCCCTTCATTTCAAGGAGCATTTCTGATCATATGCATTCCTGTTGGATACATTTGTCACACAACAATCTTTTCAAATACTGAATGAGACAGGATAATAGAGGTTCAGCAATGATAGATTCAACTTGAGTTTAGGCAAAAATGTAAAAAAACAAAAACAAAAAAAAAGAGGGTACATTGGATACATATCTGTTTAATTGACTTTCAAAACTTGAAATGAAATGAACTAGTGCAACAAACTGTAATGGTTAGAAAAAGAAACATGTTTTTTTTTTTTAAGGAATCCAAAAGACGACATTTCTGGACATCCCTCAAAACATTCATACACACATAAAATATCCATACACATCTTGACTGTCTTCAGAGCTTACCATGTTCTTGCTGAATATAACATGCAAAAAGATCATGTAAGAGAACTTAATTTCTTTTCTTTGCATTTATATATTTTTTTTTTTGCTGAAATGGGAAACAACATTATTTACAAATGCCTCAAAGAGGGAAGAAGTGGTCAACAAGTGTACTCACATTGCCTCTTATCCTTTTTACAGTGACCAGTTATTGAGAGTGTTACACAGATGTGCAAACGAAGTGCAAAGATATAGCAGCTTGACCTTGCGCATTCCAAAGTACATTCACTTAGTAAGAACCAAGGCAATGACTTATGGGTAATCAAAACAGGAGCTTCAAGCAGATTCCACTACAGTGACATGGTATGAGAAAACAGTCATTATTGCAAACACTCTTCTATCCTACCGGACACACTCAAGAGCCTGTATACAATCCAAAAGAAAAGGCTATGCAACTGAAAGAAAGCATCAGCCAAGGCTATGTGAAATGCAATACCTGCTATGCACAGACATGAAGTGACTGTATTTTATTAGCTTGTATTTAAATGCATTGTCTTACATTGCCTACTCAGCAATATCTAATGTGTCGAATCCCTCTAGTGCATAAAAGGACACTTTGGTATCAGTGAACAAGTGAGACCATCTTCGTGACATCTCATTCACTATTGCCATGCAGAAATCTTTTTCTTAGATTTAAACAACGCCATACTTGCTTTTAATAAATCATGAAAATCCCTTTTTTTTGTGTTAAATGTGTGCAAACAGGAAGCTACTAGGTTGAGCGAATGTGAAAGGCAAAACTAAATGAAATGAGTGGTGCTTGTCTTTCCCACTGTAGCCCTTGACGCAGGGGACCAATAGAAGTCTCCAGTTTTACCGGACTCACATTGTGCTTCCCCTGTGTCAGAAATCAGTGGCATGAAGCACAACTAACACCATTATCAACTTACAGGATCTTGATGACTGGAAACCTAATGACACCAACATACTTCCAAGCGCTGCTGTGCCACAGCCGCGGGCTGGGAGGCCTTCGCCATGTAGGTGCTTCCTCTGCCTCTTGCCCTCATCACACCTACACACATATATCCTGCTCACTATGCCCCAATGGCAGCTCATATGTTGGAGCCTTTGTTTGGAAATTGCAAAAAAACAGAAACAATCCTGACTCCGCCTACGGCTGAAGAAGCACTCAAACTGGTCTTTCCCCCTGACCAGTGGTCTTTCCCCCTGACCAGTGGTAACAGATGAGTTTTCATTATTGCCTTTGCTATCTGTTGCATCACTGTCACTGTCGGCCATGGCTACGACTACGACTACAGCTCGTCTCCTCTCCTCTCTTCTCTTCTCTTCTCCTCTCCTCACTCCTTTTGGGTAAAGTGCAACAGTGAGGTACAGTACTCAAAACGACAACGGAGGACACCACATGGAGTCAACATCTTTTGATATCCGTTGGCTAAACACGCCACGTTCAATCACCCTCTGCTACAAGACATGTGATCTCGTCATGGTCACACACAGAAACAACAGTTCAACTGTTTTTGTTTAGTTTAACACTCTGCAGCCCTAGTCTAGGTCAAATACTTTCCATCGGTACAACATGTAAACGATGCAGGAAGAAATGGGAACACAAAAGTGCATCGACTACAGCCTGTAGCCATCGGATTAACAGGATACAGGACAAAAAGCCAACACTGTGACTCAGAAACACAGAAGCATATCAAGAGATTACGAAGCCCATCTGGATCTGCTCTCGTGGAAATATGACTATATATGACCAAATTCTGAAGTGTTCTCTGAAGTGTGCCCTCTCTCGAGGAGCTGCTCAGTTCAACCTTTCATTTGACATCAGGAACTTCCGCTGAATGCAGATATAAATACGGTCCTCGGAGTGCGGTCGCCCATTAAGTAACTTTTAAATGTATAGAGGCATTTTCAGACCATGTTGTAAGTCCATATTTGGAAGACATGCCCATGTGTATAAAATGCAGCACAACAAGTAACAAACTCCAACTTAAATCTGTTGACTGCCACATTCCATACACGGATATACTTTTTCAAACTGTTGGCTCAGGTAACAGTAGCTTAAGTAAGAAGAAAAGATTTGGATTTCCTCTCCTAATTTGCAGTAAACCAATCATTGTTTTACAATTGTATTTGCAAAGTGTGCGGTCACATTGCCATTCCTGGCCCAGTCCACCGTGTGAGAAGTTCATATTTCGTACAGTTACTATGGTTACAGTTACTATGGTCACTGACACAAAGAGGTAGCTTCGAAGGTTACCTCCAAGATTCTATTAGTCAGAGGATTCAGTTCAATTTAGTCGATTTCGATGGTGGTTTTGAACTCTCCATGTACCTCGAACCCAAATGGCGACTCAGCAGTTCACACTAGACTAATGAACAGGTCCGTACAATAAGTAACCAGTGTGCAGCTATGAATAAGAAGGTGCACTGTATGCATAACTTGATACACGACCTTTCGTTTTTAGCAGTAGCTTCAGGGCATTTAGCTTGCATGTTCATTGGCATGCGAGCTACTTAGGAACACAAATAAAACTACTTGAACTGGTATTTTATACTGCCCTGATTTTATAAATAATGATTTAAATAAATCACTGAACTGAAACAGGGAGGCGCACGTGCTCCCTCGGTTTGAAGGGGCAGAGCACTTGGGATGGAAAGGTTGGAGATATTAGTGTCCCGAGTGTGCATGAGTGAACATACACCCAGCACAAACATCCAACCAACAAAGCAAAAACCTCTGGACTCCATATTCACCCCCTCTAGCTTAAGTAACCTAGCATGAGCCTTGCAAAAGACAAATACACTTATTGCATTACAACAGATTTCTTTCCCCCTCCTCTTTTCAATGTTTTGGTGGGATCGACATTTCAGTCTGTTTTACTGTATTTACGTATGTGTGTGTGTGTGTGTGTGTGTGTGTGCATATGTGCAAGCACAGGGAGAGACTGAACAAACATGAAGAGAGTAGAGGTCATGAGCAGATGGTGCCTTAACTGGCGTTCTTGTTCATGAGTTTGGCCAGCATCTGCTGGATCTGTGAGCGTGAGACGTTGACGATGGAGTGGCGGGCGGCGCGGGGGCTTCCAGGGGTCTGGAGGGGCGCGTGGCGCCGGGAGCCCCAGCGGCCTTGTGCGTGGGCGGGGCTGCTCTCGGCCGAGCGACTGCGCTGGATGAAGGAGCTGTTGGCGGCGTGAGGGTACTGTTCTGTCTCCAGTGTGGATGAGGAGAAGACATAGGAGGCCAGCCGCCGCAGCTGATTAGGCCTGGGGCCGTGCAGCCGGTCCTCATCCAGCTGGAGAGATGGAGGAGTCGTGAGAGGCAGGCAGAGAGAGAGAGAGAGGGAACGAGAGAGAGAGAGAGAGAGAGAGGGAACAAGAGAGAGAGGGAGTGAGAGAGAGAGAATACGAGACAGTGAGTGTATTTATTTTGTGGAGGTGTTTTAAGAATCCTGTACAACCTATGTCATTCTATACATGCAGTACGAGGGAAGAGAAGCACTTTCAGAAAGGAGGGCATCAACTCCTTTCAAGAGTTTTAACAGACCACCCAGACTCAGGAGACTCTAGACCCAGACTAAGACACTCGCTAGAAACACAGGGAGGGTGTTTTATGGTGCTTTATACTGGATGGAGGAGGATCAGTTGAAAATGGGAGGTTTTCAGTTGCCTAGGCGACCCTACTCTCTACACAGGTCTTTCAGGATGGCCATTGTGTCACCGTTTGGGAACACACTATTTTGGCTACAGTATGACAGAGAAGACATGTCTGATGCTCGGCTCGGCTACGGCTCATTGTAAATGCAAACAGTCTGGAGAGAACACAAAAGCAGTGCATCAGGCACACAGACACAAACACACAAATTAAGAGATGGGGTTTATGATGGAAACAAAACCAAACCAAAAAGTCATGAAATATTCAGAAAAGAAGTAGAAAAAAAAAGATTCAGCTTTGAAAAACAGACAGGAGGGACTGTCCTAGACTGTGCTTACCGCAAACACATCTCTCTCTTCTTTAGCCGCTCCCTTGGCTCTTTGTCCTTGGGTGAAATCAACTTGTCATACTTTTGAGCGACACAGTAGGTCAGACACAGGCAGCAGTTATGTGAGGCGTACAGAGAGAATGGTGGGAAAAGCAGGAGGAGTCCTTGCCTTTACCAGAACATTGGAGAGGCATGACTTGAACGAGTGCATGAGTAGAAAATGCTGTGGAATGGCTAAGGTTTTTAGTAGTGCTGTCAAATGATTAAAATATTTAATCGCGATTAATCGCATTTATGTCATAGTTAACTCAAAATTAATCGCGATTAATCACACATTTTTATCTATTCTAAATGTCCCTTCGTTTATTTATATTTTCCATCATTTTATTTTTATTTTAATGCCCTTATCAACATGGGAAAGTGGATTGGCTTGCTTTATGCAAATGTTTTATTTTATTGAAAACCAACATTGCCAAACAGGGCGGTACAAAATAAAATTATAAAGTGCACATTTCAGGTAAACAAGGACTCAGCCTATAGTGCAGTTAAACCATGGCTTAATATTTTCTTTTTTTCAAGTTTGCTGGGAACATAGCAGTCAGGCCTCTTATTTCAGAAACAATGAACCGTAACAGTTAGGTTACCAATAAAAGGTAAGCCTACTACTTCTTTGCTTTAGGCCAGCTGCCTGTTGACATTTTCAGACAACAGTGAAGCTCGCTTCTTTTAAAAGTAAACTTTCCATTCAGAAGCTTTTTATCATCCATTTCGCCGTATCGCGCTCACCATTCACTCAAACTGTAACGTTAGCCTACTACACAGTTTGCGAGGGCAAAAAGAATGTTAATCTAAAAAAAAAAAAAAAATAATAATAAAAAAAAAAAAATTGCGTTAATCTCGCGATAAAAAAATGTACGGCGTTAAAATGGGTTTGCGTTAACGCCGTTAATAACGCGTTAAACTGACAGCACTAGTTTTTAGTACTTTTACTGTGATTTTGTTTCTTCGTTACTGTGATTGTATTTGCTACACTATTAGAAGACGAAGCATCCAACATCTGACAATTAATTAGGGCTAGAAGAACTGGGAAAATGATTAACCCTTAATCTTTACATAGTCATCAGTTCTGTTTTCTGAATGTAGCCAAGAGTAGATCTGAGTTTTGAATGGAAACAAGAGCACTGGCTTTTGCTTTCAAGGTAGACACATCAACGTTACATTGTTAACATTAATGTTATGTTGTGTCACTGATGTAAGAAATGAGTAGCTATGTTTACTTGCTGGTCCGCCATCACTGTTGTGCTTGAAGCTACACACTGGGTTGAGGCTGTTGGGTCATTTTCTCATTCTGGGTTGTTTCCTGTAACCCAGCCGCTAGGTTAGGGGTTGAGGACAGTGTCCCCCCTCTTCTACACCAGATGTGACATATCTACCCAGCGACTGGGTCACTTAAACTGTTTCATTGTTTGAACTACCAACAAGTTAACAAAAAAAGGCGTTATTCTTCCAACCTTCCTGTCCAGCAGTAGACACATTTTGGGGTGAAATGAAGGTTTGTATCTACTGTTAACCTTTTTTTTTATCCAGCACAAAGACATGCTCTTCGTGAAATGATTGATTGACGATTGATAACTATTACAGCCTGCTAACTCCTTTTTCTGATAGTTAGCTTTAGCTGATGCTAGTTAACTTTGTCAATAGGCTAATGTTTACATTTGATAATGTTAAGCCTCAAAAGTTAAACGCCATATTAGCCATTTCATTTCTCCCGGTAGGGTCCCTTTTCTGTTGCTTTCCCTTTCTCCATGTCTTTCCTTCTCAATCCCATTTCAACTCTTTAACAAAACAAAAAGGTATCCAGGTAGCAGGCACAGGTAAACAGAGTGTGTACTTCACATGTCCATTTTGTGTTCGATTTACAGATCTAACATCCCCCAAAATGGATGGGACAGTGGAATTCCCCCACATGATGAAAAGTAACACTTGATTTCTAAAACTAGGCCTGTTAATGTTGTAAAATGTAAAAACTTGTATTTGACTGTGTAGGCTAACGTTACTTATGTCTTATATCAGCCTAGTTAATCGATACATTAGGATATAAATGTTAGGATAAGGTGTGACTTTTAAACTTAGTAAAAACATTTAGTTTGTACAAACGAATTACTGGGCTTTAATATGAGCCAGCATACCGGTTGAAGTATCTGGCAACCCCAGTGTTGGTATTGTCTAATAGTAACCCAATGGCTGGGCTAAAATAGCAATGTGAATCCAACCGATGGGCTAGGTTCACCCAGCATTGGGTTGGTCCTAATTACCAATCAGATCCATTTCGCTGGATTAGGATAACCCAACGCGAATTATGTCCAATAGTTAACCAGCACTTGGGTTAAAAAACAATCCAGTTTGGGTTGTTTTCAACCAGCATTTTTCAGAGTGTAGCGATGTTGGGAAAACAGAGACGCAGAAAGATGTATGGTTATGTAATGATGTGCTTCTCCAGCCTGTGGAAAAGCAAAGCCCAGAAAAGAACCTAGTTTGCATTTGTGGAAAGACTTTACACACTATATCTGGTTAAAGGCGCAGTCCTCGATTCTAGCAATTGTTGATATTTAAGATCAACAGCCAATCAAAGTATCCATGGTAAACGTTAAGTCCTGTGGCCAGCACGTCGGATGCGTGTAGCCTCTGCAGACCTTGAGCACTACGCCAGGCATGTAACGTCATCGGATGGAAAACCTGGCAAAGGTAGTTGAGAATGATGATTTTTCTCATTTGGATTTTGAGGAGGTATGCCAAGTTTGAATTATAACACCAGGGGAAATACATTTGAATGCTCTTTTTGCACTATAAAAGTGGCATTAAACAGATGAAACATATGCTTAAAACTCAGAAATGTCTATTTTGATTTGTCTTAGATACGTTACGACAAATACTCTGTTGATTTCTTTAGTGGTGATCAAGAGATTGGATAATGAAAGCTACAGTGACCCTAGACTTTCATCTTGAATCGCAATGAATCGCCTCACAGAAACTGTTCTCGAAAATATACAGCACTATGTTGATTTTTCCAGTATATTTAACACCAAGTAAAATTGTATTATTATTATCATTATTTAAATTGAAAATGTTGATGACCTTTACCATATACAATAGCTAGAATGGCAAATTGATATTAGAATTCTTCTTATGTCTAGGTATCAAACATAATGGGATTTGCACCTTCGGTTTTATGTGATTGAAAAAAAAACCCTGCAACAGCAACAAGGAAAAAACATTTGTGACCACAAAACTCCTTGGACTAACGGGCAGAAAATGTGCATGTTAACAATAGAACCGCACAAGGAAGATGCAGTGAAGAAGTACATTATTCCTCAGTCATGTGCAGTCAGCATGGCGACATAAACAAAAAAGGATTCTTAATCAGTAATACCTGTACTGTGCTTATCCAAATGACTCGAAAACTTTGAAAAACTTGAAAGAATACACTTTTAGAAAGTGTTGAATAAAGAGGACATTTAAATAATTAAATAATTAAAATAAAGTTCAAAAACATTCATACCATAAATAACAAAATGGAAATTAGGTGGTGGAATCCAGACCTGGATCAAACACGTTTAAATACCTTTTGGCACTGAGTATCAAACATGTCTGATGAAAAGTATTCAAAATCTTTGCCATTTTTGTTTTAAATATGCGCAAACCAGGTGTGGACTGCTATGTGTGGATACGAGATGGTTCTGTAGCTGGGCCATCTTGAGCTTATTCTATAAAGTGCTGTCTGGGCACAGCATATGCTCTTACCGGTCTGTGAGGTCCTGTTGAATCCGACTCCCTGTGGCGTGGCAATGAGTGGCATGGGGATTGCGCCAGGCTCTCCGAGGTGGAGGGACCCGCCCGTAGCCCACTGCAGCGCCTCGACACCTCCTCCTCAGTCACCGGCAGCATGGCCCGCGCCCCCCCCCTCCTGCTCCTCCTGACCAGTTGGTCTTGGGTCGCACCGTCTGATCGCCCGCTCCCAGTGCTCCCCCCCTCAGCCTTCTGCGCTCCTCCTGCTCCTCCAGGGGCCGGAGCTCCTCGGGGTCGTCATCTGTGGTGCCAGACGTGGTGGGCTGGAAGTCCCTCAGCTCTGTCTCTTTGTCAATGATCACCCACTCCTTGCTGTCAAAGTCCTCCTCCTCGGCCAGCGGCACGGAGCCAATGAAGGCGTTACTGTGCGCCTCCTGGTCCACTGATGCAGACGCCTCCTGCCGGCCGCTGGCCAGTGGATTGCCACGGATACCGTCCAGCGAGAGCATCTGTGCCGGCTGGGAGGAGTAGACGTGTCGTGAAGGCGACCCGAGGATGTCCATGCGTGACCTTGACATCCATTCACAAAACACCACACACACAAACACTTGCCTCAGTTTTGATTTGCGGTGCTTTGGAAGGCACTTGGACATGTCCTGCTTCCATTGCAGTACGGTAAACAGATAGTATTATAGGACCACTGTATTCAATCATTCTTTTGTACCTCTAAAAAAGGGAGCTGAAAAGGCTATCACTGTGGTATAATATTCAAAATAGTGCACTTAAGGAAATGACGCAAAACAAGAAAGATAATACTCTGGCATAGAAGGATACCCTCCTAACCGTCACTTCCTGCGCCCGGTAAAAGAGCAGAATGGAATGGAATCATGTAACTGCCGACCAACAGAAAAATGGAAAAAAAAGGTTTAGTGATCAAGAAATATAGATATTAATAAGATAATAATAAGATATTTAGATATACCTGCTATAATAAGAGATATTATAGGGCTGTAATGAAATAAAGTAAACCTGCTCAAAAAAGGCCTATTTGGGTGGCAAGACATAAAAAGGTGAACAAAAGAAAATGCGGAAACAAAACTGGTGCTCGGACTACTAGTGCTTGAACTACTGCAGTCATTGCTTATAGAAGCGAGCTCTTTGCGCTCGGACACGCTAACTGGATTACACTTACTTATAAGAGACAGACACAATTCACTGCAAAACAATACAGTGTGGTCTTCTACCCAGGTGTCAAAGGTACCTCTGAATACATACTCAGTCTGTCCTTGGCGTGCCTAGGCAAGCACTCACGGGCGGATGCACTATCTATATCTGCTTCCCTTTCTGCTGTCTATAAATAATGCACTAGCGACAGTCACCGTCAAGAGGTCGCCTGGAGTCTTTCCGACCTCCTTTGAGTCTGTGAGAGGGAGGGCAATAACTATTCATCCAAAGCACTATATGCATTAGATCATAGCCATCAAATCTGAAAACAAGAGACACATTCTAGATTAAAGATGAAACAATTTGACTATGTCTGTGACTTTGGTCCAAGGTCACCCACCCCCGTCCGTAGCCGTCTCTCCCTTCTGCAGCCGAGAGGCGGTCCGACTCTGGGCTGTTGATCCGGCGGTACCGCAGTGAGCGCACCTGACCACTGGGGGACTCAGGACATCCCCCACGAGTCCCGTCCTCCTCCGGCCCACCCTGAGGGGAAACATGGACAAATGAACAGCTGCAGTTAAAAAACAAAAAGCCAGTGTCGCACACACACCCTAGTATATCTTCTTTTCACGCAGGTTTCTGTATTCCTCTCTCAGAACTGTCTGTTTTATCCTAACCAGTCTTACTCATAAGAGTGATCATCAGAACTTGAACTGCTCTATTCTGTGACTGAAGCTTTGAGAATACCAACAGTTACTGCTCCACGATGTCTCCGTGATTTCAACTCAAATCTAGGCATGCATGGCTTAAATCAGTTTGGATGAAGGACTGCCAACTTCACGCCACTCTTTCGAAAAACTGAGCTGTTGGTATTCCCAACCAATCGCTCTTTTCAAAATAACATTTTCAAATAGTCTCTATGTCATTGGCCCAAACTAAAGCTGCAGGACGCTTCAGCCTCAAGCTCATGTCACTTTATTCGCTATAATATTTGGCAGTCAAGAGAGAGAGAAGAAGGGACATTACCGTTTATGCAGCACATATACACCCAAGCATACATACAACAGTGCCAGGGGTAATTATGTGCTAGAGCGAGTAGCAAGCATTCAAATATTTCCCTGTCATCAGAAAATTTGGTATACTAATTTATAGAGTTTTGTTTCGAGGCCGTGTATGAAAGGCTTCTAAAAGGCTATTATGGGCAAGGAGGAGGATGGGAACTCTAGCTGAGGATCATCCCTGCCTCTCCATCAAAGCCCCCTCTGCACACACACACACACACACACACACACACACACACACACCCACACACACCCACACACACCCACACACACACACACACAAGGAAATGAGGACCTGATACCAAACCATCCGTGAATGCAAATATTCACTGCACATAGAATTGAGATCCATCCATAGCATAGGTGAGGTGCACCCACTCTTACAACATTTCCTATCATTCCGATCCAAAAACAGCATGTACTGTAAAAACATGTAAAAAAGACTGCTCACCTTGCCGAGGTTGATCCTGAGTTTATTGCGGTTGAAGTCTGTGTCCTCCCAGTCACATTCTGTGGCTGTCTGCCGTGCGGTTGGCATGACTGGAGGGGCGTTCTCCTGGTCACTCAGGTGCTCGTCCTGCAGAACATCGTCTGTGTTTTCACGCATCTCACTAGGACCCGGGGTCATGTTCACCACCCTGGGGCAGACACAACAGAAATGATTGGGTTGGTACGACTGTTTAGGGTCGTGAATAACAGAAATGATAGTGTTGTTACGACTGTTAGGGTCGTGAATACCAGAAATGATAGTGTTGGTACGACTGTTTAGGGTCGTGAATACCAGAAATGATAGTGTTGGTGCGACTGTTTAGGGTCGTGAATAACAGAAATGATCGTGTTGTTACGACTGTTTAGGGTCGTGAATACCAGAAATGATAGTGTTGGTACGACTGTTTAGGGTCGTGAATACCAGAAATTATAGTGTTGGTACGACTGTTTAGGGTCGTGAATAACAGAAATGATAGTGTTGGTACGACTGTTTAGGGTCGTGAATACCAGAAATGATTGGGTTGGTACGACTGTTTAGGGTCGTGAATACCAGAAATGATAGTGTTGGTACGACTGTTTAGGGTTTGGAATAACAGAAATGATAGTGTTGTTGTGACTGTTTAGGGTCGTGAATACCAGAAATGATAGTGTTGGTACGACTGTTTAGGGTCGTGAATAACAGAAATGATAGTGTTGTTACGACTGTTTAGGGTCGTGAATACCAGAAATGATAGTGTTGGTACGACTGTTTAGGGTTTGGAATTAAACTTCCAGGGTCTTGAATAAAACATTTTGAGTAATGCACAGTGCTTAACTTACAGCAACATACCATACATCACAGTTAAGCTGACGCTTTAGTGTTGATGGACGCTGTTATTCACTAGGTGTAAAATGGATTCAAGGATATTCATCAATGCAGTGCAGTGCATATTGGGGAGGCATTGTTCATTGGTTATTATAATGTATTTGATTACAAACATACACCTTCAATCTTAAGGCAAAACAAAGCTTCCTACATTTGAAATAGCCTAGCTTACATCCAACTAGTAGGCAAGAAAAATAGATGTCATTCAGCAATTTCTGCTCCTCCATTAGTATGACATGGTTAATTAGGCAGGTTCTCAGAGTTAAGTTAGCTAACAGTAAACCTAAAATGTTTCCGCAAATTGTATTAGTATATTAGTATAAACAAATACACCAGAGCATACAGTCATTTTGCATTCTACCACACTCGAGCAAAGACTCCACTCTAGTCCACAAACAATGACACAGGGCTCGTCAGCCCTTCATGAATAGATATATACTTCTACGACTCCGTTACTCCGCGGTCACGCAGTTGCCTCGACGGACTCGTTTTTTCATTTATGGTTCTCCAACGGTTGTGGGTGTTGCAAAGCAATAATAAAAAAAAAGATGGCGGTGGACCGAACTCCGTAGATGGTTTGTTTGACTTCTTTTTGCTTAGATTTTGTAAAAGTTACCGAGAAATAGACACTGTAAAAAACCCCGTTATCGTAACTGAAAAAGACGTCTGAGGGGATTTGAGAGGTGTCTGAGCCAGCTATCTAATGTTGGCATACTACTACCCACAAGGTAAACAGCGATGTATTAATGGATTGAAGGAGACGGATAGTTACAAAAGGCCACGGAGAGGTGCTCGGAGAGGGTTTGCCACGACGGAGAGGGCTCTCCGTGTCTCCGTAAACGGACGACCATAATTTGGGCTTTCGACTCACCCGATCATGGCGGCAGTCTGCCGCGTGTTGTGCTGTGGTGCTGTGGACGTGCTGTTTGTGGACTGGAGGGTCTCATTGCCCCCTTTCTCCCAGTCATACGGCTCATTCTCTGTGACAATCCTGTCTTTCATGCTGTTGTCAAACACTGACATCAGGAGCTGTGAAAAACATTAAAGAGATATATTTTATAGTTGTATGTCTGTTATTTTATATGGAACTTGGCGTCTGAAATAAAGATAAAAAAAAAAATAAAAAAATACATTTATATAGTATACATTTGTGTCAAAAAGCCACTCTCAAATGGACTGATGTCTTAAAATGTCTTAAAAAGAGAAGTTAGCCTACCTGATAGTCTGGCTTAGTGGAGTAGTCAAGACCTAAGACGTGCTCCAAGAAGACCGTGAACTCAGAAGGCATGTGTTTCAGCAGCATCCGGTGGTCATAGCGATCCTTTATCTGTCCAACTTGTTCCTTTGACCAGTAGAGACAAAAGGAAGTCTATTTGAATGTACTCAAATGTTTAATATCAGCAGTACAAGTACATGTCTAGCACAGTATAGTTTTGTGTGCTAAATATAAGTGCAAAAAATATATATATTACAAATGTAGTAATTAAATGAATATTTAGTGTATTAAGACAAAGTATACTACCCCATAAATATAAAGAAGTGTAGTTTATTAGTGCAGTTCTTTACATTAGTTTACTTTGACTGCTTTAAATATAGCCTACATTCAATGTAAGTGGATTTTCATGGTGACTGTAGTGTAGTTGTCATGTAATCTGTTTTCACTGGGATCTTCATGAACATGCACAATGTAAAGATATCTTTGATACATGTTGCAAATTACCTCATTGATAGCTAGCTAGCAATTTAAGCTCAGCCAATCAGTTGTATGGAACAACATTAGCGAGCTAGTTAGCTAGCATTGGATATTTTTGAATAACTGGTAAGCAATCATGCCAAGCAATAGCCGTGTTTTCTGGCAGTTATCACCATGTAGTTATCTTTCAAAGAGGCAATACCAGCTAGCTTCATTGTTATTTTGAAAACTTTTACAGAATGCAGAACTGAAGAGAATTCATGGGAGATATATGTTCCTAGCAGGGTAACTTATTACCCAGCTGTCAACTGTCAAGCTTTTGTGATCTGAAGCACTGAACTGAAGCCAAAAGAATTCCTTTCAATTGTTCTGATGGCATGAAAACTTGAACTGTTCAACAGATTTCAATGCTAACTTGTTAACGCTCGTCACTATTCACATTACTGTACACAGTACCTTGTCCTTGATTTTTCTCCATGGTAACTGCCCAACAGCGAACTCCACCAACATGTAAAATAAAGACCATAGATCATCGTGGCGACCCATTTCCTGAAAAAAGGAAAGATAAAACAAACACACACACAGTAACTGTTAAACTGTATATCCTTTTTGTAGTGCCCAGGTGCATGACAACATGCTGAGACTGCATATTTACATTCCAACACATATGGAGTCGATTAGACAATAGTTTATACCCTACTTACTGAGAGAGAGGAGATATGTGTGTGTGTGTGTGTGTGTGTGTGTGTGTGGGGGTGTGGGTGTGGGTGTGGGTGTGGGTGTGGGTGTGGGTGTGTGTGTGTGTGTGGGGGTGTGTGTGTGGGGGTGTGTGTGTGTGTGTGTGTGTGTGTGTTTGTGAGAAACAAAACCTAACACAAATGGTTTGGCACCTGATGGACCCTCAGGCTTTCTCCAGCAGTAGCAATGTTTACATGTTTAATCCCATATCCCAACGTGTACTGGTTGAATATGCGACAGTGACACTTATAATAAGTATATACAGTACTATAATAACACATATGTAAATATCTCATTCAAATACTTACTTTGTTTTTATGTGCATTGACTGAAGCATATCGTACAGTTCCTCTGAACCCTGCAACTGTCCTTGGCTATAAGGGGATAAAACAAAAGAATATGAGGAACAACGGATCAGAACATTTCTTTTTCAAGTGTTGCATTACACAGAAAATAGGCCTACGTATATTCACTTCATGGCATTTAACAAAACAAAACAAACCAAAAACAACATAAGTGAAAAACAGCACATGGTGAATTGATGGGGGAGAAAGTCAAAGTGAAAGTCAGGGGTCTCTCTGATCATGTTCATGCTGTTCCGTTTGTGTCAGTAAGGTGTGGTTCAGTGGTGTCAATCTAGTACTAGGACAAAACAGAGGGCACTATATAAAAAATCATATTTGTTTCAAAATAGTTCAATCGTTTTGTAACACTAAACACAGAATGAAGAATTTTGGCTTAGGCTTATGAATAGAATGTAGAGAAATAACCGTTTTGATATAATGTGTTTGTTGACATCAAGGCCTACTAAAGTTAGCATGCCAAACAGCTAGCGACACTCCAGCCTCTCCCATAATACCACTCTGTACCTCGAGAGAGGATAGTCAGTTAGTGTAGCGCAAACAGCAAGTAAGTTTGGCTATACTATAGTTAACAGCAAGGCCTATCATCTAGCTCAAAAACTCAAGTGCTTAAATGAAGACCTACAGACTTTTTGATCACTTCTGTGAAGGGAGGGGGGGGGGGTCCCCTGGTCCCTCCCAAACATAGTGATGCAATGTCCCCAATCTGCTTGGAGTCGCGAGTATAAAATCGTTTAACTCACTAGTCGAACAGCAAACCAGAACTTCATATAGCTTTAAGTATATGTTAATTAACAACTACTTTCTGTAAAATTCAGGCAGGTTAGGGGCTGATATATGACAAGGGCAAAAATCGAGTTATTCATCTATGGAACTATTCGTAAAAACCCAGGGGTTCTTCATGTGTCAGGCTGGAAGTTAAACTTGAAAAATGGAAGAAGAAAGAAGTATTTTGATGTTAGAGATTTGGTAATGTCTGCCTAGAATATTTGGCAAATATGTCCATTAAATAATTGAACAGTTTGGGTCTGCACCAAACTGAAAGAACTATAAAAAACGATCCTCATGGAAACGTTTTTAAAATACATTTATCAAACAAATCCCCTGCATCTGATTTCACTCTAAATACACTAAAATAAAACATGTTATATACATAATTGCTCCAGATGTGTTTCTTTGTGTGCAGTATTTCTGTGAAAGATGAGACCCCTGCGGTGTGAGACAGACGTGAAGGCTGGCGGTGGGAACTCACACACAACAGAGGTGGGGGGGCAGAGATCTGATGGAGAAACGGGATCATACATGCACTTCAAATCAAAATCCAAAAGGAACTGCAACACAACACAAAACAGGGTCAAACTGAAAAAAGGCAAAGTCAACAATCATGAAGGATGAGCAAAACATATCAGTAATGCTCGCTAACAGATTCATTTCAACATTGAGCCTGAAGAATTTTCTGAAATTATAACAGCCAAATATATATAGAAATAAATATATAGCCAAATAAAGTGAAGAAATATTCCACTGCTGGAGAACAACAGTAGTTGGGCTATTTTTTATCTGCAAGCCAATGTATGTATCTAACTCTTCAACAGTCTGGAACTAACTCATCTAACAGGGGCTCTAAAGGTTGAGATGGCCGCTGACCAGCCCACATTCATGCAGTCAGACTTAAGATAAACATGGGTCAGATTGGTAGGTAACGCTAGAATAGCAGGTCAGAAATTGGACGATTAACAAAGAACAGATACTGTGCAAAAACAGAAGGAGAGAAAATGATAAGAAAGGATGAGTTTCTCTCAGCCAGCCCTGCATGCAAAGGTAATCTTATGTAAGCAGGCTCATTCAATATTAACACGGCTACATCCACTTTACAGCAGTGTTGAGTTGAAGAGACAATGTATGACAGGAGTAGGAGAGATGGACAGAAATGCAACTACATGGAAAAACTACACGAGTGATTGATTAAAGATGAAAATGAACATAGATAAGACACAATCACAGAGAGAAAAAAGACAGAATGATTGGCATAACATTGGCTGGTGGGTGTGCCACATCATGTTGATGCTGTGCTGTAGTGGCACAGGCGGGGCACAGTGATATGCAGGGAAGAGCAAACCTCTGTGGATCTGTTAGCAGGCGGAGCAGTAGGGACCGCGAGGGGGAGGCATAGAGTTCTACAAGTCTGATCTATATACAAATATCCGTCGCAGATTCTGATCTGACAGACTTGAAATGTTTACCAGTAGCATATTGCAGAAAATAAAAGAGATATGCTGGCATTCATTTTCATACAATATACATATAGGAAATTTGGATAG
Organism: Clupea harengus; assembly: GCF_900700415.2. Lineage (NCBI taxonomy): Eukaryota > Metazoa > Chordata > Actinopteri > Clupeiformes > Clupeidae > Clupea > Clupea harengus. The sequence goes on from NC_045177.1 coordinate 12,370,870, forward strand.
ACCTACCCAAATGAGACCCTTTGAAGGCGAATACATCCTGAAACTATAATAATAGGTAGCGTTTGCCATGATGGACTGGACTTGTGTTTGACCCCTTTGCTGAGAAATGGAAAGTCAAATGTGCTGCCTCATGTGACGTCACATCTATACCAACTACTTGATCATGTGACGTCACATCTTTCCCAACTACTTGATCATGTGACGTCACATCTATACCAACTACTTGATCATGTGACGTCACATCTATACCAACTACTTGATCATGTGACGTCACATCTTTCCCAACTACTTGATCATGTGACGTCACATCTTTCCCAACTACTTGATCATGTGACGTCACATCTTTACCAACTACTTGATCATGTGACGTCACATCTATACCAACTACTTGATCATTTCAATAATATTATCTTTATCAACTACTTGATCATGTGACGTCACATCTTTCCCAACTACTTGATCATGTGACGTCACATCTTTAGCAACTACTTGATCATGTGACGTCACATCTTTATCAACTACTTGATCATTTCAATAAGATTTGTTCTGCTGCTCTTGACAAAGTCGCCCCCATCGAGTCCAAGTCAAAACATTCATATAAACAGCTTGGGTTAATGATGACTTGCACTCTCTCAAGTGGAGTGGAGTTAAATATTAATGTCTACAGAAGCAAAAGCAGGAAGACTCTAATGTGCTAATCAATAGCACTCACAATATTCATCGAATACAAGTGACAGCTTCTTGGATCCTCCTCGTTCTACCTTGACTGCATCATCTGCAGCTGATTGTGAACGGTTTTTATTCTTTTTTATGACAGGTAAAAATGATCAGATCTAGGATTACTGTGGATATCCCAAACCCAATACCTCCAAACTTCAGGCAATTCAAGCCAGTCACATTAGACACCCTTTCCAACAGCATCTCACACACAAACTTCTACCTGCCATTTAGATGCTATATCTATTAAACTAAAATAGGCTATGGGTACAACTGGTCCCTCTGTCCTGTTAGTACTTAACAGCGTGTCTCATCAGGTAATATATCCCAGTAAAACTGAAGTCTGCCACTCCAGAATCCATCCTGAAAAACATCCATCCATGACCCTCATGTCCATCACAGACCCAAACCTACATCCATCCTTGCCCCTCATGTTCTTAACCTCTTAACCATCACAGACCCAAACCTACATCCATCCTTGCCCCTCATGTTCTTAACCTCTTAACCATCACAGACCCAAAACTACATCCATCCCGGCCCCTCATGTTCTTAACCTCTTAACCATCACAGACCCAAAACTACATCCATCCTTGCCCCTCATGTTCTTAACAATCACAGACCCAAACCTACTTGAAAAAGTTGCACTAGCGCAGCTGTTGTCATCAGTGATACAGAAAGTGATTGGAGGAGAGCTGCAACTGTTTACGTAAGTTCCTGATTAAATCACGCCATGAATGAATTCACATGGAGTTCCAGTTATACATACGAATCTATTGGTATAAACGATATTGTCTCATCCTATAACTCGTTTAAATATATCAGTATACCTTATAAAATCAATATACCGCCTAGCCCTTCATCCACATAGAAATTGTCTGTGAATAAGACAAGGGAAAACACTATTGCCACATAGAAGTACAGAGGATCAGAAAAGACATGATTGTATCCTGCTCAGACTCCTCACACAGACAACTGACCAGTCTCCTAGGTATCTCCTCACTACAACATCGTCTCATGCCCTTGACTTCCATTTCTCAGCGGTGGGATCGATATGTGTGCTGTGGTTTTAATAACACATGCATATCACAATCACAAGGTGACAAAACTTTGATTCAGTAGATCCAAATAAAGGTGGAAGACACAAGTCCAGTCCACAATGGCCAGTGGTATCTAGTGGTTTGGAGATACGAATATAAAACCTCAAGGCTGACACTCAGATAAGCCATCTCTTCCCATGTTTGCAACTAAATATGCAGTTGCCTGTATTCAATTCAAATCAATAAACAAATAGCCATGATAGCTTGGTCCACATGAAGTTATGCTATACATTCATTATAATTTCATTAGTTACACAGGAGATGATTTCTTGAACAAAATGTTAAAACAAAATAACTAACTTACTGGTCGAACCTCTCCGTTTGTGTTTGTGTACTGCCGTGCAAGCCCAAAGTCCAGCATATAACATTTTCTGACCGTTGAAGGCAATCTCCCCATGGCAAAATTTGACTGAAAAATGAGGGTAGTTAGTAAATGACCACAATTCATCAACAGAGCAGTGTTGAGTAAGCTAGTGTTAAATTAGTGCATGATACACCAATGCTAACTGCTGTCTAAACGATCAGCTGGCTCGAGCAGTGCCCACATCCTGTCTTATGAAATGAGGAAGTAGGACATACAGGCTTGATATCACGATGTAGGAAGCCCACGGAGTGAATGGCTTCTATAGACTCAAGAATCTGTTTTCCTAAGCGGAGGGTTGTGCTCATGGTGAAAGTGCCACGAGGTTGGCTTCTCCGGAGGTCGGCCAGATTCCGTCCCTGGAAGAGAGACAGACACTTCATCTTTGCACTGCACATGTGATGGGCTGACAAGGAATCACACAATAATAATAATAATAATAATAAAACTTTATTTATATAGCACCTTTCATGCAAAAGAATGCAGCTCAAAGTGCTTTACAGCAAAATGACAATGACAGATTCCACTGTATTTATAAATTGCAGACTTGAGACATTGAGTTAAATATACTTTACGTTACTTAAAAGTTCATAGTAGGGTTTATATTTAGTGTAATGTATGACGTAAGTTTTAAAATCCCTCACCTGAAGTTGCATAACAACATAGTTGAACTTATCATTTCTTCCACAGCCAATGAATTTACAGACATGATTTTTTCCTAAAAACATACAAAATGTAGGAATACCTCTTGATTTGTTCCATCAGTAAATCACTGCAGATGTTTTAAGAGACAAATTCACAAAGACAAATTCTCTGTAAGGCAGCTGCAAGTTAGCCAGTGTACAGTGTTGTTTTTTCCCATATTAACCAGGCCAGTGCATTTGGCACAAAATATGTTTGTGTACGCTTTCTATTAATTTGCCTGTGAAGGTCACGGTATCCTGTTAATTCAGTCTCCATCTGAAATACAGTTATATTAAAAGTACATTATGTAGGTCTTTTTTTTATTTTTGTAGGTAACTACTTTTTAAATTAAACTACTTTTCAAAAATTCATTTTGATGGCATAGGGTCATGTGACGCACACATAAATACAAAGGACGTCCCCACTAGCCACCAGGTTGTTCACTAAGTAAGTGGTTTTGTGATCTAGGTCCAAAACACTGCGAAAATGTAAGATCTTATTTATAGCAGAATGTTGCTAAAATGATCTCTATCTATTTATCTATCTATTCATATGTAGTTAGATATATATTACATATATGATAGTTAAAGATGAAAATGAAGCTTTATTCTGGAGGGCAAACTATTTCTACCTCCATCATCCCTCAAAGAACTGGGGACTGTCCTTCTTGAAAAGAGGGCCTATACAACACTACACACTGTTGGGAAATTGTATGATTGCAGGATTGAAAGTGTGTTGAAGGTGCAGGGGATACCTATGTGTTATTAGTTACTACATACTCAGTTTTTAGAGTTGTTTCTGATATTTAGTCTACCCCTCGTAAATTGCAGGCAGAATTACTACCAGTATTAAAAGCGTGCAGGCTACTTTAGAAAACGTTTAATGATAATTAGCTATGCATTCTGTGGCAGACAGACAGATCACTATTACAACAGCACCCAATGTGATGCGACACTGATTAGCTAACCTTGAAGCTTCTTTAAAACCGCCACCTCCATCTTCAAGACTTGCTTGGGCTGCTGGGCCGACTCCACCTTCAGGGCCACATTCTCTCTGGTCAGCAGGTCCAGCGCCTCGTAGATCTCCCCAAACCCCCCTCCGCCTATCTTCTTCAGCTGCAATGGAATGCACCGGAAATAGTTTGTTTCTAGTTCGTCCACAAGAAAATCATACAAGAGACAGTGACACATAAGGTCATGCAATAAATGTGTTTTAAATACATACAATTTTAAATACATAACATTTTCCTTTACACTTCAATTGCTGTAAACTCACTGGTGACATCACAAGGACACTATGATGTCTGGGCACAACCCATATAAGGAGAGAGGTTATCTGAATATGCAGCCCTGCATGCCACCTATAGGACAACACGGCACACATATCAACTGCCTCCTTACAGTCAAACTTGAACATATTGATCTTTTAAATGAAGCATATTTGGTCACTTTGCATGTACCACTTAGGTAGTGGTGAGCAACATGGTATCAATGTCCTTCCTATTTACCATCAGGCCTCGTGTAACCGCATCAGTTTCCCTTTAAAAGCACTGAGAATCCTATGATGAGCCTATTACCACGGTCATGGATTGAAAGGATCTGACCAGTCACATGGAACATTCCTGAAGAGACCACATTTCACGTCAGTGACGATGATCATTACAAAAGAAAAAACCGTCACAATTGTTTACAGAACTTTTTTTACAAATCAAAATAATATTTTAATCTCTTTGAGGCTCAAAGCTATAAATATTTGTGTAAGAATGAATCAATCAATAAATAAATCAGAAAAAAAAAGAGTCAGCTTTGTCTTGTAGATAATCTTGACCTTTTAGTTCATTCTTAACTTCAAACCATCATGCTGAAGATTACCACAGATAAGTAAATTGCATGTATTTTAAAGTGAATAAGTTAACATGTACAGCACAGTAGAGTCCAAGGAAATAATCATCCACCAAGGTTGTGTAACAAACGGTCCCATTACTGCACATTACCGTGAAGGATGGTGCTAACAAGAGAACAGATAATAATAAATAATAATAATAATTCATTTAATTTGATAGCTGAATAGATGCCCTCTAGATGGCCACTTTAATGAAGCATTTCAAGTTTTGGTCTAAACTGTCAAGACAACAGGGGATCGACTTGTTTTGCACCTTGTTTAGTACAGGTGGAACTAATAAAAGGTACCTAGCTTGCCAATCTATATGTTCTGCTCTATACATGCTGTTCGTACATTTCCATGGGTTTCCATCCTGGAGCTCAAAACTACATAGGCGAGAGCCCATAGGTGACTTGTGGGGATGACAGGTGCATAGAATATCCTCAAATACATTCTATCAAGTACCTACCAGCAAAACATCCCTTAAAATAGCAAAACCCAACATAAGATCACTCTAAATGTTAACATTAAATCTGCAACTGGTTTATTTTCAGAAAATCTAATCACAATTTTCCTCAAATCCATACTCCACTAGTCGATCAATCTGCACATGGTTGAAGATGTTTGAAGTACACCCTAACAGTCTTTGGTATTACATTACAACGTTACATGGGTTTTACAGTTTTGGTATTGTTTTGGTAGATAACTTGTTTTTGTAATCTTCAAATGTATTTTGATGGTAAGCGGTCATGAGCCACCCATGGTATTCAATATAGCTGTGTGCTCCAGGGACAAAAGAATATAAGAACAGCTTTAATACATCAATCAATCAATTCAATCTTATATAGCGCTTCTCTATATACCCGAAGTCGCTTTACAGAGTCCAGAGTCCAGTAGTCATTCATACACAGTCATACCGGTTTAATACATCAGTTCAAACACTAGCTAGCTTTAATCAGTGCCAACTGTGCTACGGTTGGCAAGCCTATAGTCTGTTAGCTTGTTAGTTTTAGAGTAAAAGCTCCATGATGCCTCTTCAAACAATTTCCATCCAGGAAATGAATGTGCCAAAAGCAAGGTTGCCGTGTCGAGTCAGCAGAAAAATAGCTGAATAAACAAAACCTATTTTTGTATGACAACCATGTGATCATTTGATCTTTCGGATCAATTTCAAAATGTCATACTGGGCTGTCATGTACATTAGCCCAACATAATACATGTGGGTAATGGAATTTGGTTTGAATGTGGGTTGGAAAAGGTTTTTGTGTTTAAAATGTCTTAACCAATTAGCTAGCACTAGCCAATGCTGGTGAGCTCAAAGAAGACAGAAGTTGAAAATAGCCCCGTCAGCAACTGATTTCATTGTAATCCACTACCAAAGGTTCAGTGAGTTACTAGTGAGTCACTAGAGGTGTATTCTCGTCTCAACCCATCTACTCGACTACTGATCGGTAATAAGTGTTAGTTGAGAAGCTACAGTGATTGTTTAGCTCCAGTGCCAAACAAGCACAGCGGACAGCACAACATGGGCCTCATTCCTCACCACTTTCCATCGGTCCTTCACCATGCAGTTGGGAGGCAAGATGTCCACCTGTTCACTGGTGCCATTCATATTGGCCTGGTCCTGGAGCTCGCGCGCTAGGCACTGCTGCCAGCCGGACAGAACCCGAGCAGCTCCGTATTTAAATGAGCCATTTATCTGCAAGAGGGACATAGAGAATACACAAACATATAGACAGGGCTTAGCTCTGCTAACCTATACTCTAGGGTTACAATGGATATACATTGACTTTGAATAATACGGTGATACAAAGCTGGAAGCACCCAAGAGCCACTGAACACAGGCACCAGATATGTTAACATAAGGATACCTGCTCACACTGAACACAGGCCCCAGATGTGTTAACATAAGGATACCTGCTCACACACACATAATAGTTGAGTCCTACGTATGTTCCCATATACAGGTAAACCACAGATGAAAATAATGTTATTGAAAAAAATCTCATTTGCGTTGCAAACTTTTAAAATTGTATTTATCAGACCTTCACTATCCCTCCTTATGATCTCTATGAACTGTGTGCATACAGGAGTCCAAAGGAGCATTTGAAGTGAAACTTAATCTTTGCTTTTTTAAATCCTTAAGAGGTGAAGTTCAACACACAGGGCAATGAGAAGTGAAGCAAGTCAGGACCCAAACTAATAACACATGCTAATTAGCATGCAATCATCCGATCAGGTTCTGTTAGTTCCACATGCGCGGGCGGGCGGCTAAGCTTGGCCATTCGGTCGATCCGTAGACATGCTCGGGTAGCGTTCAGTGCACCACATCCCTGTGGCTGTCCTCTCAAACATCTCAACTGAGAGTACAGTCAAATAATGCGCGTGTGTGTCCTCGGAGCACGTCCAAACCGACAGACATACTGAGAGCACCATTGCCAACTCTGGGGTTTGTACTGCAAGACACTGTTGACAAGATTAAGACCACTGATGAAGGGTGAAGCAGAAGGCCAAATATGCCCAATCACGATGCAATGACACTAAGCAAACCCTTGATTAATTTTCCTAAAATGTCAACCTTGCTCTTTATCCACATGAGTTGGCAATACTATGGTGGAGAAAGACCAAGCAGTACAGACCATCCATGTCTTGTTTTGCTCAGCTCTGGGATGGGTATATGGGGAAGTGCAAGCATTTACACTCTCTGCAGAGCATGAGTATTCACTTTAATGTTCATCCATAGTATTTACCATTACCATTCGCCATTTCATCCAAAGTCTTTAGTTCTTTTTGTAAAATGTCCTGCCATGCAGGAGTATGGAATGAGGGACAGTCTTGTCTAGTTGTCTTATAGTGGGAAGTGGCTCACACCTGCAGGCCTTGTGTGTAGAGATGCTGTCACTATCTCTCAAAACCTTGAGGTGAAGTCTTGTGGTTTTCAGACGTCACAGAGGAGCATCTGGTGAATGTCTCCCTTTTAACTCAATCTAAAGTGGCTTTCTTCTGCCAAGATAAGGTGTGGTTACCATGGCAAAATGATGTCTCAGGTAGAACCGCAAAATGCAGTGCATGAGCAAGACTGAATGAGAGAGTATTCTGTGTCAGCCACTGTGACACATCAAGGCTCATAAACATGATTAATCTCATCTGTGCATTTCTTTTGAATGGAATATGGGGTTTATCAGCAAGAAGCACGAGGGAGGGGGAGGGGGGTGGTTGCATACAGTTTTCCTGGCTTGATTAAAGCAGAAGTTATGAAATTCGTTTGAATTCCAGGAAAGGGGGAAAGCTGTGACAGCCATTTGACTTGTATAGGAGTGAATGTGCAGCCACATCTCCAAAAGAGGGGAGGCCAAGGAAACTCCTCTCACCATATTCAAAAACCTCTTCAAAAACCTTACGTCTCTGAAAATTTTCCTGAACTTGGCCAATTTAGTCGATGCCAAAACCTTCTTTTGATAGCCTACAATCCAAGAAAATAAATATAAAAATACACAAAATACAAAAACAGGATGATGTTACTATGCAGACACTTTTTCATCCACAGACATTATTCAAGCATAACATTCCTACAAGGATTTCACAAGTTAAATGGATTCAGTCAACAAACAAGCTCACTGCATCCATAAGCTCAGGACTATTTTAGCCATTTATATGAATTCAGGTCTGGGGGTAGGATCTGTACAATTCAAGGCTGAAATTTGTGTCTTGTGATGTTATGCTTCAATCCAGTTACATGGGAGAAGCTAACTTACTAATATAACATACAGTCTGACATTGAGGCTAAACCATCCATCAATTCAATGAGACCGGAAGCTGACTCTGATTCCAAAAGGTTACGGTTCTCTAACTGCACTTAGAGACACACATATGCTCTAATAGCTGTTGTGTGGAGAAAAACAAGATGTCAGGCATGACATCACAAAACACAAACAATAATGAAGAGACCTGAAACTGTCCAGATTGATTTTGAATGCCAACCAAACGCCGAGCGTACATCTACAATCTATAGAATACTGTAATGAGACATAAACCTTTAAATAAATAAAAAATCACTAATGCATCAAACCCGAAATCAAAGGCCTGAAAGAGAAGAAACAATCATTTCCCCAAGAGGCCAACGGTGTCATCGATCACAGCATCAACTTAATAAAAAGGCTTATTATTATCAGCATTACTTGATAGGAACGTCAGAGATCTCCCAACCGGTACATTGCCCAAGGCCTCGCTTCGTTGTTTTTTCTCGCCCAGATTACAAACTGAATTGCCTATGTCAAGAATAATGATTAGAGCCGTGTAAAGATAGCGAACTGAAGAAAAAAACAGTTAAGAATGCCCATTAGGCTACGTACTAGACGATAAAGCACTGTTTACATGGCATCGGTCTCCACCCGAAATATAGGCCTAGGCTGCCTCCCAACGTCTGGGACACGTAGAGAAGGACATTTATTTGGCATACATGAAAGACCTATGTTAATTTTACTCCTTACATTACCTGGCAAAGAGACTACGACAAGTCATCCGTCTCCGTCTCTTTGCAATCTTCATTTGGATCTTTGGTTGTACAAAACGCTGAGAAGCATCCTCGAGACCATCGCCTGGAGTCGACGGCAGAGACGCGATGCGCCCTTCAAACGCGCTACTGTATCCTTTACTCACGTATCGTTTCACAGATCACTCCAGTTCTCTCTAGCTCAAACTGTCACTATGTTAACTCGGTAAACTGCGCTATTAAATTTGCTGAATTTTAACACGGCATGGTGTTTGAGACAAATAGCCAAATAAATTCATGGAATGGCCAATAGGTTAGGCTCTAGAAGGATGCCACTGACTGCACACATAAGCTACTGCATGTCAAATTTCAGGAAAATTCTATTAACGTTACTCACAAATCAAACGGCTTCACTGCACTGGCAGCACATCATCAATACGCAGGCTAGTGTTTCCTCAGAAGATGTAGCCTCCACTGTAGCCTAACGAGCAGCAACGCTCATTATCTCTAACTTACAATTAAACACGTCCTAGAGACGCGAACCGTAAAACAGTAGGCTAATCATTCCCCTCTCACTCAGGTCGCGAGCGACTATTAACTGCGGGCTGGAAGGCATCCCTTCATACAAATATATCGCTACATTAATGTTACAGTAAACGTGTTTGAAATAACGTTGGCCTATCTCAACATTCTCCCTGCACTGTTTTTGTCCGCAGTGCAGTGCAAGCTTACCTCTCATCACAAACACCTACCGCGCGCATTGAACGACAGGTGGCGCCCATTGAAAACAAGCTGATTCTAGTCATATGGTAACTAGCCCACAGTAATGCAGTTTAATATCAGTATCAATATCAGGCCTACCCACATACCTCTCATCGGGTTTCGTCCCAATGAATGTCCAGTTTTCGACCTCGAACGAATGAAGAACCATCCATTGGTCAATTCACATAGAGGCCTATTAACCTTGAGGGAAATGCATGGGTTTGAGAAGCACAGTTTTCACCTATTTCAGAGGTGATGGATCATGAAGCCTAGCTGACTTGGCAGACATGGACTACAATTCCCATGCAGCTAGGACATACCGAAACGAGACCAAATAGGCTACGGCAAGCCCAATGATCCGTTCTTAAAAAAATATTAGGCTACGCAATGATTAGTCCATGTAGCGGTACAATAAATGATTGCATGGAACACTATAACACACAGCAGCTATCAGAGGGCTAGTTTATATTTTAAATCATTTGAAATGGTGCAACTAGGCCACCTCCATCGCCCACGATTCAGACTATATCCCGTGGTAGGAATAAATAGCCAATCAATTAATGTACTATAATCTAATATTCGAAAGCATTATTCCTACCTGACCATACCCGTAACGCGAAGCATGGAGGGCCAGATGTTAAAAAAAAATATTGTCATGTTTGTGTCGCTGATTCCCGTCTCACCATGCATGCACCATCTCCTGTATCGTCACCACTCGCTTCCTCCCACGTTGAGGATGCTCCTCTGTTGTGCTCCGGTAAGATTGCACAGGATCTCAAACTAGCGGCTTCCTGCGCCCTCAATTGAAATGGGTCCAGCCACGGCAGAGAGCCGACAAGAAAAATCTGCTCTCTTATTAAATAAAAAAAACCCTCAAAAGTTTAAGAGCATTGGAGTTATTGCCGAATGATTATCAAACGAGGCAGCAATAATCCAGAACTGTTTCTCCAGTTTTGCCAGGATTTAACCCTGTGACCCACTACAAACCGAAATTGAGCTCATTTCATAGAAATAATGGTTGAGGATTCTCTCATACAGTCGCCATAATTCTGAGGGGGAAGTCTCAACATTTAGGACGTATCATATTCTCAATAAATTCATCATAAAATATGTAAATAAAACATGTGTACATGTGAGGCAATGAACTATTACTTTTATATACCATCTGATATTTCTGTTGAAATATTTTGTTTTAAAATGAGGAAAAGGAACAAATCTGTGCAAAGGTGTTAACACTGCCCTCGGCACCATCACTGTTGAAAGGCCATAATTACCCCTCCCTTTGTTAAAGCAGGGATATAAATGTTTAATGTCCAAATTCATTGAATGGCTGAAACCTTTTCTGGAAGCCTTGTATGAGAGCACTGTATTATTGCCATCAGTTAAACTAGTTACTGATCGCTCTAGCAAAAATTCTCCTGGGCCAAGCTCTTCCCAATTTAGGATTAGATCGGGATTAAGATTCAGACAGTACACCGGATTTGGCACTCTCACCAAAGACAATCAGAATTGTGAAGAAAAGCATTTTCATGATACTTCAGGAATCTTACAGTTAAACTTATATAATAATAACTATATATAATAATCTAAGACAATTTACATTTTATGTGCAATGTCTTGCTGAGCATGACATCAATTACTCTCCATTTAAAAAGACATGGCATTTAAATATATAAATAAATAAATAAAAGACTGCAGCCCAGTCCAGCCAAGTTTTGTCAAATGGGCATTTAATCAATATATCATTCTATTACTCAAAATGTAACATGGAAAGAGTTTGTTTTATTAGGCTGTGTACGTGGCTCACAGCCAATTCCATCCAGAAACCATTCACACAAATATTTGAAATATGCAGGTAGGCTAAACAGTGGTTGACATTTGGTTTGCATACTGTACATTCTCCAAATGTATAGTCTCTTTTAAAAATACACGGTGCAAAAATATGCATTAGCTATTTATTTTAGGGAAATAATTATAGCTTAAGTATTTGTTTGTTCCCTTTCAGTCCTGGTTATACTGAGCCAAAAACTGGATTTGTAATGTTTGGACTTTCATCCTCTTCATCGAGGTCCTCTTTACTGAGGTCTGCTTCAAACATCTTCTGCAGCAGGCCATCCACCGTTTTATATCCTAAGGAAAAAAACAAGAGATAACTTTCAAATGCAAATAAAAAGCAATAACATAGCTTATAGGGGAACAATAACGGTATATACATTCATTTTGTGAGATTTCTGCAGCTCTGCGGGTGCGGCTTATACATGGGAATGCATTTTGTAACTCTGCCAGGTAAGCGTGACAGGTTTCTCTCTCTCTCTCCCTCTTTCACATATGAATTCCATTAATGTATCAGATAAAACGTTATCAGTAAATCAGACTGCATAAAAACATTGTGTACAAGCTGGCAGGTCTGCAATGATAAAAAGCACAAAACTGTTGAGCCAATCATACAGGGTGTTTGGGATCTCATGGGATGACTCACTTTTTGAAGCGATCTTGAACATGAGTGCCGGCCGGTCCTTTGGAGCCGCAGAGGGACCCAAGTCGTTCTCATTCGTCTCCATTAAATCCACCAAGTTGCCTCCTGGTTCATCCCTTTTCATTGCAGACAGAAACGGACAATACCATGTATACAAACTTAGTCTCTCTGTCTGAAAAAACAACCAATGATTCCATACCACCTGAATATAGCATGGAAGATGATATATTACATTCAAGAAAGCTATTCATTTACATCAGAAAATAAGGGCAAAGATGGCTATTGCAGGGAGGGTTGGGTGTAGTGTAGTGTGTTTGGGTGTAGTGTAGTGTATTGTGTTTGGGTGTAGTGTAGTGTGTTTGGGTGTAGTGTACTGTGTTTGGGTGTAGTGTACTGTGTTTGGGTGTAGTGTAGTGTAGTGTAGTGTGTTTGGGTGTAGTGTAGTGTAGTGTAGTGTAGTGTGTTTGGGTGTAGTGTAGTGTAGTGTGTTTGTGTGTAGTGTGTTTGGGTGTAGTGTGTTTGGGTGCAGTGTAGTGTAGTGTAGTGTAGTGTAGTGTGTTTGGGTGTAGTGTACTGTGTTTGGGTGTAGTGTAGTGTAGTGTAGTGTAGTGTAGTGTGTTTGGGTGTAGTGTAGTGTAGTGTGTTTGGGTGTAGTGTGTTTGGGTGTAGTGTAGTGTAGTGTAGTGTGTTTGGGTGTAGTGTAGTGTGTTGTAGTGTAGTGTAGTGTAGTGTAGTGTGTTTGGGTGTAGTGTAGTGTAGTGTAGTGTAGTGTAGTGTAGTGTGATGTAGGGTTGTGTAGTGTGTTTGTGTGTAGTGTGTTTGGGTGTAGTGTGTTTGGGTGTAGTGTAGTGTAGTGTAGTGTAGTGTGTTTGGGTGTAGTGTACTGTGTTTGGGTGTAGTGTAGTGTAGTGTAGTGTAGTGTGTTTGGGTGTAGTGTAGTGTAGTGTGTTTGGGTGTAGTGTAGTGTAGTGTAGTGTAGTGTGTTTGGGTGTAGTGTAGTGTAGTGTGTTTGTGTGTAGTGTGTTTGGGTGTAGTGTGTTTGGGTGTAGTGTAGTGTAGTGTAGTGTAGTGTGTTTGGGTGTAGTGTACTGTGTTTGGGTGTAGTGTAGTGTAGTGTAGTGTAGTGTGTTTGGGTGTAGTGTAGTGTAGTGTGTTTGGGTGTAGTGTGTTTGGGTGTAGTGTAGTGTAGTGTAGTGTGTTTGGGTGTAGTGTAGTGTAGTGTAGTGTAGTGTGATGTAGGGTTGTGTTGTGTAGTGTTGTGTAGTGTAGTGTAGTGTAGTGTAGTGTGTTGTAGTGTAGTGTAGTGTAGTGTGTTTGGGTGTAGTGTGTGTGTTTGGGTGTAGTGTTTTGGGTGTAGTGTGTGTGTAGTGTAGTGTGTGTGTAGTGTAGTGTAGTGTGTGTGTAGTGTATTGTGTTGGGTGTAGTGTAGTGTGGGTGTACTGTAGTGTAGCACTCACAAGTTTATGTTTAACTCCAGTTCTTCAATTTTCTTCTCTATAGACGTCTGTAAGTGACTTTTGTCCACCGTGTACTCAACAAAAAAGGCTTCGAGAATAAAGGCCACAAATATGCTAAATAGATAAAGCATGAATCAGATTAATATTACATTCAGATTCTCAATAGATTAATAACAAATGCATCAGATTAATACTAAATTAATATTCTCAATAGATTAATAACAAATGCATCAGATTAATACTAAATTAATATTCTTAATAGATTAATAACAAATGCATCAGATTAATACCAAATTAATATTCTCAGTAGATTAATAACACAGGCCGTAAAAGTAGTACCACCATATTGGGCATTCTCCTTACTTGATGATGATGATCACAACCACAATGTGGAAAATCACAAAAAAGATGCGTGCCGAGACATGGGTGACAGCTGTGAACCCACCTGCCAACTGTGCAAATGTGTTAAAGAAGGCAATACCCACTCACTTTTCTGTATTTGGCACTGTTGTATTCTTCTCATAGGACCTACTGACTAAGGCATCTCCACTAGGCACACACACACACACACACACACACACACACACACACACACACACACACACACACACACACACACACACACACACACACACCATATTCAGAAAAGGATATCATGCCATTGGTTGACTACTGTGAGCTCCAGCAACAGAATGAAAGAAGACACAACATCGTTGAAGTTATTCTTGCAATAATTGAATTTGGCAAAAGCGGTCCCTTTCAGGAGAGGATTTCCACAGTAATCTTTGTGCGGGTCTGTGGAGTTGGGTGGGAAAAAATGGACTTTGTCCTTGAACAACTCCATACCAACCATGGCAAATATGTAGTAGATCACCTGCAGGAAGCACAACATGATTGGTTTGGTAAGTGATATGAAGCCGAACATTATTGGTTTGGTAAGTGATATGAAGCCGAACATTATTGGTTTGGTAAGTGATATGAAGCCGAACATTATTGGTTTGGTAAGTGATATGAAGCAGAACATGATTTGGTTTGGTAAGTTAAGCCATTTATAGCTCATTACGGTTTGACTTTAGGTACCCTCAGTGTACTGACAGTGAAAATATTAACAAAGTCTGTATTACACAGAAGCCTCGCCAAGATTTATGGCCTGATTTTCTAGTAAGGTGTAGAGTCAAGGAGCTCTTTAATGAACGGCAACCTGGGTTTTAACTTCCAACATGCAGGGGCATCGCAACGTAAACCTCATTTGATTACTAGGGCAAATTCAGTTGGCAATTTCATATTAATCAGTGTAATGAAAAAGGCGGGAGTTTATTGTTATTGTTTATTGTTCTGAGCAAGACTCACATACTTTGAAATGTAACCTACATGTTTTTCCCCCATTCTGTTCATTATTCACTTTTTTATTATCATTTAGTTCACCATAGATATAGAATATTACTAGTATTTTGTGGAGTTTGTTGCCATTTCTTGAAAAGGATGACATTACCACAACTCGCTCCATTTAAAGAATTGGCTGCCTTTTACTCGTGTTGAAATAAATCAGTGCCCTTCATAAAGGTCATCAAAGGCCCAAACGCTAATTTCGTGATAGGGCAAAATCAGTGTGGTCGTTTCACACCAAACATCAATGGGAAACCAACACTGCCTTCGTGAACAGAACAGGAATTCCAGTCACGTACAACAGACTGCTAGCCTTTAGGGTGGCATCTAACTTTAGAATGACCATCTCTGACTTAGACTCTAGTTTTAGAATATACCTGTATCATAACATAAGCAGCTCACTGACCGTACAATATTGCATTGAAACAATGAGTTCATCTCTGATTTGATTTTTTTCTTTTTTTGAAATCTGACTGAAAACTGTACTTGTGATCTTGGGGGTTATACTATCATGGCTATGCTACACTCTAGCATGCCACCGTAGAAGCACAGTCAAGTATGTACTAAGTGAATGTATGTGGCTATATATTTGATGATAATTAAATGATTAAATCTGAAGAAATTAATCTAGAGAAAATATTATATAACCCACGGGATCTGTGAAAAAATAAAACAGGATTTGGAAGATAGTCTCTGAAGTCATGATCAGGATGCATATGCATATGTCAGCACAGAAAAGATATGTGTTCATTTCCTGTTTGCTCTCTTTATTATCAGCTTCACTATTGAATACTTGAGTCAAATCCAATTGGTAACTCTGGCCTCAAGAACTGGATGGCTGATAAGAAATGTTAATATACGCTGAAATCTGTAACACCCAAAAAAAATAAGAGGAAAAGAAAATCAAGCTTCTAGCCCAAATGCATCCAAGAAACATATATGTCCTTATCACAGCGCCATCTAGCGGTCAAACGACCCCCTCAGAACTTCCTGGGGTAATGGAGACACACATGGCGTTCAGAGCCACTAAACCTCTGCATTTATGATGTATTACCTTATTAGTCTTTCTGCTGCTAGCAAGAAAAAGATGATAATGCTGAAGAAGCAGAATAGACGAAGAAGAAGAAAAAGAAGAAGATGATGATGATAAAGATGATGAAGAAAAAGTAAGAGGAACCCATTAGCCAGCAATCATTTCAAAATCGACCTGATTTATGGGGTCCTCTTGAGACAAACGTTTTGCAGTGAAAAGGTAGATAGTCCAAAAAACATCCCTCTATTAAGATGAAAAGACATGGGCACTCACCAATATAAGCTGGCCAAATGTGCTAATAGTTGGCCCAATTTTGATGAGGGTGTTTATTATTGTTCGAAACCTGGAGTAAAATGAAAAGTAAAAAAAAAGAGGGACAAGACATGATGTAGTTATTCTTGAGTTTTCTCCCTTGTTAACATTGCAGTTTATTCCAACACAAATGTCTCATACCTAATAGAAAACAGATAAGTACACATATCGTTCGTCATCCATGATATGCATTATTATTTCTCTCAGGATTGTTTTATGTCTATGTGAAGCCATTTAACATTATCCACAAGTGGTTGTGAACACAATGCTTTGCTCAAAATGCCCATCCCTACTTCATAGTGTACAACTTAAACGGCTAGTAACGCTAATAACAACTACATGGCATTTAGCATTGCACGATGATGCAACGTTGATTAAACTGCTGTTAATACAAGGGTTTGTTTTATAAACTTTCATAAAATACTGTAATGCAGTTTATATACAGTGGGGGTAATAGTCTGGAAAATACAGTAAACATTAGAATAAATTCTCATTTTTAAATGCTCATTTGCTGCAGTCAAAATGTCAAAAATGAAGATGATAGAATGCTTCCATGATAGAGGGCACCCACATGTGAGGCTGGCATCAGCCAAGAATGTGGTTATGAGCAAAACTAGACACAAGCCTACAAGCAGGATGGGGAGTAACGGAATACATGGAATGGCGTTATGTAATTAGGATACAAAAAAGGGTAACTGTATTCCGGTACAGTAAAAAAAAAGACGTAATTAGATTACAGATAGATAGACATTATACGATCATCCACATGCGCACAGAGAAAACTACAAGTCCATTTGATGACCTTGAGTTCAAAAAATGCTTTTCCTGGCTGGAAATATCGACACTATTTTGTCCTCGAAGCTGAAAGTGGGAAAAACATAACAGTGCAGTGCACCTTATGGCTCCCCGCGGTGAAAATACTGTCGTTGTCCAAGGCCACGTCAAATTTTATGAAGCATTTACAGGCAAGACCAACACTGCTAACGTCTACACCGACATCCAGTTAGCCAAGGTTAAAGTTGGTGAGCTAACCTGTTAGTATAACTTGCCTACCAACATAATGAAAAAGGCAGACTGTGATATCTGGAATGATCGTGTTTAAATAAAACACAAACCCCTGACGGAAATATGTTCGTGGCAGTTTAATTGAAGTTTCAGCGGGATCTTTGACAGTTCAGAAAGTGGACACTTGATTCATTAAAAATACTGTGGATGTTCTAAATCTGTGCTGATTTAATTTTTTGTTAGCCTATGCTTTGTAAACTGTGATGTTGTGCACTTTCAATGTAGGACTGTAGGCTGAATTTGCATAATAACAAGCAGATTTGTCTTTAAAAAACACTGAGCAGAAGGCAGGTTTAATTCTTAAAAGTTGGTTTCATCATTTTCTTTTCTAAGGTTACTTTGTGCTGTTGACTTACAGAATACGCTTAAGTGAAAACCGTCTTAATATATATATGCACACATTAAACAACAACCACACGGCCCTCATGCCCATTTTTCTTCAGGGCAACAAACTGAACTAGTTCACATTTCCGCCCAGCAGGCCCACGCTATATTGCAAAGGGGATTGGGCAAAAAGAGTAAAATTATGCAAGGTATTTGTTTGTAAAAACTGTTGACAGTGAGAGAGTATTCAACTACGGCTAAGAAAACTGGGGGATGACCGGTTTATTTTTATTTTCAATGGTTCATACTTTCTTCTGTGTTGTCGCAAATGATGTGTGATTCACTAGTAAAATATCTCTGTGAAATGCTGCATTTGGGCCCAAAAAGGATATCCTGACATTCCAATCAATACAGTGGCACATAAAGAGTTTTACATATTTAGTATTGAGTTCAGTTTGTTGTCTAACACATAGCTATGACAATATAGTACATTTTGATATTTGTAGCATACTAAGTTCATTTTCTCAGTAATAAGTAGGACGCCAACACCAGATGTTATTTATATAGCACAACCACTGCACAAATGCAGAAAGTATGTCATCTGAAAAAGCTGGTGTGTGCCCTTTTAGGAGGGGTTTGTGGATAGCACAACCACTTCATGAAATGCATGCGACCATTGAGTTGCACAGTTTATGACTCTAGCAGTACATGTCTTTGTCTTCAAGGTTGGACCGATGTTTTTGGCATTGAGGAAAACCAAAAGGAACGCAAAAGTAATCAAGTTACATTACTTTAATATTGTGATACTTGGATTAGGTTACTGAATACCATTTTTAACAGGTAATCAGTAATTGTATCGGAATCCATTTTTAAAGTAATCCTCCCAACCCTTCCTACAAGAAACACCTGCTTAAGCAGACAGAACGGCATGCAAAGCCATGTGATTCAAACCATTGGAATTCAACATGGGCACATAATGACAACTGACCCAATCCTCTTTCCAAGGAGCCACCTTTGTTTACCCATCGGAGAGGACGTCCCCATCACCTTTGTTTACCCATCGGAGAGGACGTCCCCATCACGTGTTGCGATCACCAATTTGGTCCCAACCCCTTTTAATACTTTTTGACTGACATTGGCCTTTAAAATGAGAATAAATGCAAGACCAATGATGTGACATCAGAACAGGTGGACAGAAAGGTCCAATGTTCAGAAAATGACCCTTAACACGCTATTGGACATGAGGGCCAGCTGCATGTGCTCATCATGTATACATCCTTCTGAATGGGTAATGACATAGCAATATTGGTCAGAGGTTATGGTTACATTCAGACCTGTGGTAGAAAGATGGCTGTTACTGCTTGACATGTCTTGTCCTATCCCTTTAGTTAGTGAGAAGAGTGAGAAAGTGACCTCTGACCTTTGGATGCTGTCTACCACACGCACAAGCCTGAGGACTCGCAGGATGAAAACAATGTCCAGGATCTGGCGGCTGGTATAGCCCTCAGCTGCAACAGAACACAGTCCATGTTAATCCATTCAATGGGAACAGAACATTGTACTACAACTTTGAATCTGATATACAGACAGACAATAGGGTGCAGGAGAGACACAGACAGACAGACAGACAGACAGACAGACAGACAGACAGACAGACAGACAATAGGGTGTGGGAGAGACACAGACAGACAGACAGACAGACAGACAGACAGACAATAGGGTGTGGGAGAGACACAGACAGAGACACAGACAGACAGACAGACACACAATAGGGTGAGGGAGAGACACAGACAGACAGACAGACAGACAGACAGACAGACAATAGGGAGAGACACAGACAGACAGACAGACAGACAGACAATAGGGTGTGGGAGAGACACAGACAGACAGACAGACAGACAGACAGACAGACAGACAGACAGACAATAGGGTGTGGGAGAGCAACTCACAGGACGTCAGAGCCGAGTTAAAGATGGTGGCAATCAGAGCAGCTATAACAATGACTGTGTCGAACCTGAGGGATTCAACAAGATCAGTGACAAAGTGACCATCGCAGACGGTTGCAATTCAGCATCTAAAGCTCTCTCCCACCAGGGTCCCATTCTCTGTGTACTGTTCAACACAAATGAGATGACCTATGCAAAATCAGATTATTCTGTAAATCAATGCCTGGCTCATTTGTGTCTTTGGATTTAGTGTAGGCATGGTTACAATAACATAATTTACAGTAGTTAAGTAAGATACAGTAAGTATGCACTCCTATGGAAGGAGCATACAGTATGCATCCTCACGTGAATATAATCAGTATGCCTATGACTGATTGAAGGTGATGACCAGGGAGAGCTTATTTGTTATATAATATAGCTTGTACATTTCATTTATCACATCAGGGCTAACGGCAACCGGGGAGTCCCGTTCGTTATATGAGATTAGTGGATGAGCTGGAGGCAAAGAGTAGTTCCAACCGGAGTTTTGGGCATTAAATAAAGAAATAAAGAATAAAGTCACTCTGCAGCCAAGTTGAGTCAGAGAGGCTATCTGTGCACATTCATGTGTACCCTGAACGGTCACACACACACACACACACACACACACACACACACACACACACACTAGTTTGCACATCCCCCGACACCACTTCACCCCTTTCCTCTCTCAATGTTCCACAATGGAATGTGAACGTTGCCTGCGCACCGCCCTCTCCCACTTTGAATGGAATGTTGACACGTGGTCAACATCAACGTCAAAAACGACTGCAATGACATCTTCATAGAAAGTGACTTATCTAATGGTAAACTGTCACCTCATGTCAAATGGTCAACAGTAGTACAACCTCCAGACAAATAGTTCACATACAGAGAAGGGGGACAGAGAATCTAAAGCAGATGCTGTATTTTACACAAGAGGTCTCACCAGTTCCAAAACTGGTGTCTGGAGAAGAAGGCTCGAGGGTCCCACGTGTAGAGCTTCAGCAGGATCTCCAGCAGGTAGAGCGCCAGGAAGACCCACTCTGCGTTGGCTATGAACGGGTTCTCCTCGTCCAGACCAATGAACACCGCGTTCACCAGGATGATGAGGTCATAGATGTACACAAACGCCCTACAAGATACAGGCCAATGGTACACCATTAACACACGCACGCACGCACGCACGCACGCTGAGGTCATAGATGTACACAAACGCCCTACAAGATACAGGCCAATGGTACACCATTAACAAACGCACGCACACACACACGCACGCATTCCCTTTGTATTGTGACTGTAACTGTGACGACTACTACTATAATAATATTTAATCTGTACCCTCAAATATTGCTAATACTAATATAAGTAATATCTTACCATCATACAAGCATCATTTCTAAAATGGCAATTATACCTGATACTCTATGTAAACCATCTCATCTGATTCCAACATCTGTCTTAATAATGGAACCTATATTCCTAGAGGTTCTGTACCGCAGTGCTAAATGAGGTTTTCAGGAGAAGCCGTCTCACTTGTGCTGCACTATGCGTCGGACAAAGCGGCTAGCGGTGGATTCATAGAATCCAGGGAACCGTGTTGTCAATGGGTGTGGCCGGGTCTTCATCGTAATAACCTCGATGTTCAGCAGATCTGGAAGCTGGACAAATGCCAACTTTCCTGGAAAGGGACAGATATGAACAAGAATGAAAAAATATAAAATCATGTTGTACACTTGCAGATATGCTTGTTGCTGAATATAATGAACTCAACTGTTTTTCAGATACAAAATGTAAAAAAAAAAAAAACACTTGAATGAGTTATAGCACTACATTCCTTATGATTAAGTACTCCGGACAGACAATTTTCAATTGCCGTAATGACCGCTTACCTGGATGGACCAGCGGCTTGGTTGCCACTGCATTGCATTGAGTCCATAAATGGCTTTAGGTTCGTGGAATTTGTGCCTTTGACTGCTATCTTGTTGTCTCTCAGATCTTTACTGGTGCCATGACAACCAAGCAAGGTCTCCTGTGATGGCCAATTTGGCAATAATGTATATGTACATGTATGCAACAAGTACTACCCCCGAGATAGTGATAAACCATGTGAATGATCCCATTGGTGGTCAGTTTGATTAATTTCATTATTTTAATGAACTCTATCTTAGCCCCCTCTGTCAATATAGCCTCGCCTATTGTGAATAATAGCAATGATGGACTTCTTTCAACATTGAGCCTCCTAATTAGACCTAGGCTACTCTCAGGCTACTTTTATTTCGAAATAGTTGGTTGACGCACCTCCTTACAATGTAGCAATGTTTATTGCTTGGGAAAATAGCGTGCAGAGAGAAGTTAGCAAAGAATTAGCTGGGAAAGATGTCTTTGTCAAAAAGTCTGAAGATAACTAAAACGGAGCCTATGAAGAGGAATGGAGAGACAATTTTGCGTTCATCATCTTACCCCGGTTTCACTAATGGCCCATGTGTCTCATATGCAACGAAGTTGTCGCGGTTTGCAAAACATAAACCTATGTTTTTTTATTTCGCTCTGACGCAAATATCTTGTTGCAACACATCTGTTGGCCTGAACTCCAGTTAAAGACTACTGGTGAAATTAATAATGCGAATCATGGTGCCCTCGTGTTCTCTCTCATTTCTGCTTAGCATCAGCTTGCCTAATTCGTGATACTGTCGACAGAAAGAAAAAAAAAAAAA
The DNA here is from genome assembly GCF_900700415.2 of Clupea harengus. NCBI lineage: Eukaryota > Metazoa > Chordata > Actinopteri > Clupeiformes > Clupeidae > Clupea > Clupea harengus. Next base: position 12,393,598 of record NC_045177.1, read on the forward strand.
AACTCGGCTACGATCGGAATAATCTGACCGGCCAGAAAAAAAAGAATCGCTGCCGGGCCAGAATTGGCCCGGGGGCCGCCTGTTGCCGACCCATGCTTTAGACTAACCAGGACAGCATCTGAATAAACTCAGAATAACCATGTATTGCTGAGAAGGAACATTTATTGTGTCATTGTTTTCATTTATCATGACACTATCTGCAGTGTGTGTACCCTTCAATAGAATTACAATGGACAACGTCTGATAATCCACATTTTCCATTGAGAAGGGAATGGGCAGTCAATGACATAATGGAATTGATGACTGACTTTGATTATTTTCCCGATCACGACGATCTATTTAAATTATAACATGAAACAGTCGATTGAAGAAACGTTAAACTCCGATGCGTGTGTACTGACCTATGTAACCGTTCTTGTTCTCGTCGGAGACGCTCCACAGAAGCTCCCTGTGTGCGCTGCTGATGCCCGGCTGCACCAAACACACCAGCTGTTTCCAGCGGGCCTGGCTCACCGCCGGCTCCTCCCCGAGACCAGACTGCTGGAGCAGAGAGAAGGCCCGCACCATCTTCCTCCTTTTGGCCTTCACAAGTTGCCGTACTTCCTCCTGAGAAATACACACACGGGCATCTTTGCATGTCCAGAATAACGCTCCAGCTGCTGCTGTAGGCAATGTTAACTTCCCTTAACCCTAACCCTGACCATTCTATTCCCTTCATTGTTTAATTGTGTACAGTACCAGTCAAAAGTTTGGACACCTTTGGACACACAAGTGTTTTTTTTACTTTTATTATTTTCTACATTGTAGATTAATACTGAAGACATTTTAACTACGAAAGAACATATATGGAATGATGTACTAAACAAAAAAAGTGTTATCTAGCATGTAGAAAATAACAAAAGTAAAGAAAACACTTCTCAAAAAATTAGAAGGTGTGTCCAAACTTTTGACTGGTACTGTACATGCTAAATTATTAGCAGCAAAGCTCCATTATGAGGAAATAGACTATAATATAGACTATTTTTATAGCATCTGCTTAATCGATAGTCTTCCTGATGCAAACAGCCATCTTGAGTATTTCACAATTGTTTTGCATTGTTTACAGAAGATTTAAGATGATTTCTACATTTTTGTCATTTTAATTCTAAACTTACTTTACCTTCAGGTATTTTTTGTAGTTGTTGTATACAACCGCGAGGAAGACCGACATGAAAATGTAGGTGTTTATGAGGATGTAGACGATGAAGAAAACAGCAAAGAAACTACTGTAGTTGTAGGCTGGCATCCTAGAGACAGATACAAAGAGAGAATGTGTTAAAACTATCCAGTAGACCACATTTACACCTAAATCATTCATGGTTGTGGGCAGATCTCATGTACCATGAGCACCAAGTAACCTGACATCTTATCTTACTAGGAACCAGACTACCTGAAGAGGTGGTCTGGCTGATCCGATCACAAGTCACAACTAAACACTCTGACCCTTATTTTCAAAGTGCAAAGCACAGGTCACACGCAACATCAACGCAACAGAGAATGAAGTAGACAAAACATGCTATCATCACGTAAACATTCATAGAATGCCTCCGGCAGTACAAGGCCCGTGTGGGAGGGGTTAGACACCAAACTAACAAGCACTGTTTTGGCAGAGTTGGTTCCCCATAAGCAAGACAGAAATGGGTGCATACTATGACTAATGTTACTATGAAATAATGAAATACATTGTGTTGGATTCACAACAGCCCAACTCAGTTCAAACCACCACAGTGGTAGTAAGTGTATCATGTATTTAATGTGCAATGTAAATTCAAACAAAATTAATCTTAATTATAGCTGCCACATATTTCCAAGGCAAACTTTGTTGACATCTGTTGGAGGTAACATCAAACTGAACATATTTCAGATTTTAAAAGCTGTAGCTGACCCACCTTTCATAAAAACAGCTAAATTCATTTTGCACAATGTGATTAAGATTGGACACATCCAGTCCAGTTAAGGCTATATAAAAAAATTACTTCACGGTCACAAAAATAATGCACTCTTTGTACTCTACTGTGTGTATTGTTCGCCCCTTGTGTTACAGGTAGTTGCTCCTGCGGTCAAAAGAAAAACCTGGTGTTTGTACACAGTCTTAGCTCTGCAAATGGTCATCAAACATAGTGACTTGGTCCGAGCCATGAACAATTCCAGCCAATCAACAAGCTGCTTCATGAGGACGAAAGGGTGGGGATGTAACTGGATTGGCTGAGCTCAAATATCAACAATCTTTCGCCATAACAACAGACAGAATATACACACACACACACACACACACAGTATACGTACATATACCATATTCACATCTTGTGTGTGTGTCATTCATATATATATATTTATATAAATAAAACCATTGCTGCAAAAGAATAACCTTAAGCACATACAGCTTTGATAGCTAAAATCCAACTCTTACATGACATCTGGACTGTTGGCAGTGGTGACGAGAACATAAAGCTGAAAGACAATCTCCAAGTAGTCTGTAAAATACGGGGTTCCTTCCATTGTCTTAAGACCCCTAGAAAAATAAAATGAACATACACACCTGTTAGGACTAAATATGCTAGTACCATACAAATATTTGGTAGGAGAGATTATTGTTGTAAAACACAATCAGGATGCTTCTATCAAAAAGTTTACAGTGCGGTCAGTCATTTTTCTTTTTTTTTCTTTTGTGAGTTTTACAGGAGAAGCACACTTGCCTTTTCCCAAACAGTTTGAGGGCCATGAGGGAGAACATGGACACACTGAACATGAACAGGAAGAAGACATAGGAGATCTGCGGCAGGGCGTTACGAATGCTCCGGAATGCCCGACGCAGCTAAGGACGAAAGATTTATGGCAAGAAAAAAAAAAAGAAAAAAAACACACTATTTCAGTATATACATTCTGATTGATTTTTTCCATCTCCTCCAAGTTGATGAAAGTCTCTGTGCATGCATAAAGCACAACTACCACATCTACAGTGGGCCAATATTAGACAATGCATACTGGGATGAAAATAAGTTCCTGAAAGTGCAGATTAGTTTGTTATTTTAACCTGTCGACCCTCTGTGATGTTCACAAGCAGAAGAGGTCTGAGGAGTCGGGACCAACGAACTCCAAAATGTCCAGCAGTTTTCAAACCCACATATGTGATCATGTCAATCAGAGAGAGCTAAGAAAGAGAGAGAGCAAGAGAGAAACATGTTTTTGATGGGTAACAGATATTTTGTCATCTTCATAACATATCTACACCAATGATTAATCACAAAAAACATAGCAGTATGACTAGGATAATTGGGTGCAATTCCGACAATAAGACACACCTTGGGTGAATACCACACATTTTGCTCGTGAACTATGGTGAAAAGTGCTGAAGAGGTAAAACAAAAAAGGCCAAAGTTCATTTTGCTACAATGAACAATGCAGTCCTCAGCACATTTCATGCGTTTGCAATAAAGTTTCCTGTGGTGTGCTAACCATCTCACGGCACGTCTCAAAGAATAGAAATCACACAGACAATTCTTTAGAAAAGCGGTTGGCTAGAATTATGTTATGCAATATAGATTCTATCGCACTAGCCAAAGATAACATATATACAGTACATTAAATTGGTGTGCTTCTGGAAAGCTGTGAACATCACATGAGGGGGAAGTACAGTGTGAAAGGTTCTTACTGAAATGATGACAATGATACAAATGTTCTTTGGGTCTCGCCAGAACCTCTCATGGGAAATGACTTTGGAATAGTGAATGAGCCTTGCTGTAAAAGCCATTAGACAAATAAGCTCCACTATGGAGGTGGCCTAGACGACAGGGGAAAGAAAACGTGGGTCAGAAAAGGGACATCTTGCAACCTATGCCCAATTTAAAACAGATGCTATTTCTCTGCTAAATCAATGTTAAAGTGGATGCAACTGAAGAGTGTTATAGTTAACTCTTGTGTCATTATTGTCGTGTTAATTAAATGTATACCCATATTGGCATATCAGGAATCAGTTAAAGTGGATGCAACTGAGGAGAGTTATAGTTAACTCTTGTGTGATTATTGTTGTGTTAATTAAATGTATACCCATATTGGCATATCAGGAATCAGGGCTGGCTCCTCAAACACAGCTAACCCTAGATCCACAATTATGAAGAGATAGATAAGCACTTGCATGCCCCAGTGGTTGTAGAGCTGATATAGTCTGACAAAAAAAAACAACAACAAGAACAGTGTCATACACACAAATGAAATGACCTTTGATCATCATCAAAGGTTTTGGCACTATAGCATAACGCCTACCTGACTGCTTGAGGAGAGGTGTCAAAGAAGATGTTCCTATTGTATTGGGCATCTGAGACATACACTGCTGCAAGGTCAAACTGTCATATGAAACATAATACATATTAATGTAAACCTGTTCAAATTACTGCAGTAATGCAGTCAATGTTACTTGTTGGCTTATTCATTTACGTAGCCTAGTTATAGCAATAAACCATAATGAAACATTGAATTATAGTTGCACCTCCGTCGATTTTAAGAACTTTAAGTGAGTGTCAATTACTTTTAGATGGACATGAAATGGTAAGTGACAAGAAAGCGGTAGCCATGAACGATAATGCTCATTTGCTAATAGATAAAACCTTAAAACTGCGAATTTGCCAACGCGGGGTGGGGGGAGGCGGTTTTCCAAGAGCGTGAGAAGACCGGACATCAGGAGGTGTCCGGACAAGGTAGAGTTGACTTCTCCGAAAACATTTAAAACTTATAAACAACCAAGCAAATGAAACACAGGTCCTTTTTGTAACATCCACTTTCTTTACATTAGGCAATATATGCTCCGAAGGCATATAATGCTAAATAGGCTTTGGAAGTAAACACAAGTAAACACAACTAAACCATACAAACCTCTGCAAATTAGTAGTTTCAATGAGGTATACAATATGCTATGAAGAGATGAATAGCACTTGGACCAAGCATTTTCATTTCAGACAAAGAGTGTAACTTAGCTTCACTTAAACGTCTAAAACTGAGTAGCTTGAAATAGGCGACACATCCAGACAGCACCCAGATTAAGCCTGGATAGACTATACTCACATCTTTTGTCTTGGAATCGACATCAGCCGAGTTACCGTTAGCGCCTTGGTCCTCTAAAGTCTCAGAGTCCACTTTTTCGGTATTCCCGTTCGTAGGCATTCTTCAAACTGTGCACAACATTAGCTCGAACACTTTTTCAAAGTTATCTCATGAGCTACCGACGCCCCAAAATCAGCAAGCGAACAGCTGGAAGAAAATTCTCTTCTAGGATGAGCGCAGTTCCCCAAAGTTGGCTGTTAAACCAACTCCTGCAGCGTACGATTAATTGTTACGTCTTGCCTTTCAGAAGGAAATTTCTTGGGCCAAAAGTCGCCCTGTAATTCTTTGCTGCCCACGGAGGAAGCACACTTTGCACTTGAATATCCTTTTTTATAAGGCTAAAACGGCAGAAGTGTTTGCTCTCCACTGATTTCCGTCATGTGACGGAAATAGCGGCTAAAGAAAAAAGAAAAAAGGATATTTGGATGGTCCGCAATGCAGAGTAAAAAAAGAAGGTATAACTATCAAGATCAAATGCAGGTTTGCTGAAAATAACTGGGAAACTGCACGTTTACGCACAGACTTGCTGACCCATAACGAACTGCTGTTGTAATCTCTGGAGTTGCCAAACCAGGCAGGAACTATTGCCAACGGTCATTTTGTCTCTGAAACTCTCACGATGTAAAGATTAAACCCGTGTCGCAAACAAGGATGTTGTCTGAGCCTTCTCTAGTGAATAGTAGTCTAACATTTACTTCTCAGAATTCCAGAATATTACACCTATCCGTTTCAATTTCATCTGCCCCCTTCTGGTCAAGAATGTGCCTTGAGTGACCACACACATTCAAGTGGAAAGGCTCATCATTAGTTCTTGGGCCCTTTATTCTGGGGAGGAAAACATTCGATTTTAAAGATAAAAAATAACATAAAAGCTTGATAAATGAAATGCGTTATTAGGTAGGTCTATTGATGTAAAGACTTGGTACAAATATTTTTCAATATGTATTTCAGTATATTTAAAAAAAATAGACATCAATTATAATGATAATTTCACATGTTTATTTATCTCATCATCTGATATCAGCATTTGACAGATAGGTAGAATGATTGTTACCAAGCCTGCCACATCAATTGCTTTTCACAGGAAATGATTCGTCTGCTTATGAATTACATTGATAAGCAGATAGATCACATAAAACCAAGACAGTATAGTTTATATATCCCCAACCAATATCATGAACACATTTGTTAAGGCTTTACCATTTCAAACCCCCCAAGCACAACATTTGATTATCTCTGTATATTAACACTCACACAGACATGTTGTTTTTCAAACTTTTACAAATCATCAAGCCAAGAAAACAATCAACTACAAAAACCTTTCCCCACCACTTCACAGGAATCTATGGCAGCAGCTTGGGACGCAAAGGGTTGGTCCTGACAGAAGAGTATGCCCCAATGTGAGAGATCAGATTGGGCTCCACACTGTGTGCCCTCTCCCCTGGAGCACTCCGGGCAGTCTTATACAGCACAGTGTCTTTAGCATTGCCTTTGGCACAGGCCACCTGGTCCAGGTAGTCTGCCACCCGGGCGGAGGCGTTTCCAGGGTAGAGCATGGCAGGTGTGCAGCACTCTGTCGCAGGAGAAACAGCGTAGAGTTGTGGGGAGAGACGCCGCACCTCCAGCAGGTAATGCCTACCGACCAGCTCCGCGGCAACCATGATGTACACAGTGAAAAAGAGGAAACGGGAAAGTGAGAAAGACAGAAGGCAAGAACGGCAGGAAAACATAAGGAGGACAGCAGAGGCCCCTACGAGCCCCAGGCCCACCCACTCCATGATGCGGAAGGGCTCCGGGTTCCAGTACCTCTGCAGGCGCTCAGGGTGGTACAGCTTCACATAGAGGGTGTTCCGAGTGAAGGACCGGGAGAGCAGGTCTTGGATTACAGAAAAGAAGTCAGGTTTTGGCAACGCATCATCCTCTAGGACGACCACATGCTTGGGTCTCCTTAGTTCCCACCCTTTGCGTAGGCAGTATACATAGTCCTGCTTCTCTCTCTCAAAAGTGTTTAGTCTACCCCTTTTCTTTGACTGCTCTTCCCCCGAGCGCTTGACCACCAGGAACTGTTTTTCTAACAGTGTGGCGTCCTCATTCAACGACGGAGCCGTTTCCACATCACACACGAGCACCTCAGCACAGGGCCTCCCCCCACAGTCCCCGAGCAGAGAGAGCAGCCGCCGCATCACCTGCAGGAGATAGTGGTAGTCCTGGCCCTCTCGACGTCTCGCTGTGACCACAGTGACTAAAAGTTCAGGGATCTTTGGAGCAGATGTTGCGGTCAGAGCAGACGTTTTTAATGAGGTCATCTCCTGCCAGAAATGTAGTGCTTCTTGACCTTTTTCATAGCTGTCTAGGAGAGCTGCCTCACTCATGGAGTCCAAGTGCATGAATCTCAGAAAGTAGTAAGAGAACATTAAACGATGACAGCACAACGGTAGAACAACACAGAATGATAGAGTACAGAGGAATAGGCCTTGGGTGACTGGGCTGGACCATCTCACATGTCGGACAGAGACCGCTCTCCATCGCAGCATTTGTGAAAACAGCTAAATTGCATTCCAGATCATGGAATTCCTTCTCACGAGTTTTCAGTTACTGCTTGTAACAGTCCTTTGTTTGTTAGGGAGGAGCCTATTTGTTTTGTCCAGGAAGTGGACTATGTCTACAAGACCTCTCCAGCATTTTAGGTTTTCAACAAGTTGTTTTCTGAGAAACGTTAAAAAAATACCTGAAAAAAAAAGTATAATCATTAGATAATGTGGTATCAGTATACTTAAATGAAGTATCAGGGAACTTACATACCCCACATGAATCTACAGTTACTACACAGCATTTCACATGGGCATGTCTGATCAAATTTATTTGCACCACACCTCCTTTTTATGTTATCAAGGTTGCCCGTTAAAAAACCTTTCAGCATGGCATCTCCGTTACCTTACCACACCCTGAAGCTTGCTAGCTCATGCAATCTTGATAAAGTTACGGTTAACGTTTGTTTAAAAACTCACAGGCTAATGTTAGCTAGCTGAGTACTTTGATTAACAGATATGTTGATTAGGTCTAATCTTACCGATCTACGATGTTGGCGAATTGAATTTAGCGATCTCTGATCCTGAAGTAGCTACCTCTGGCAATAACGCAATTCAGGTTCAATTTGTTCCAGGTTCCAGGTTCAGGATGCAAGTTAGCCTCGGAGTTGCACTTTGTCGAACCGAACCGTCACTCTTGACAGATCATGGTGCCTCTCGTCAACAATCGACAAAGTTAATATGCTATCTAAGTGTAAGAGCCACTAACGTTAAAGCCCCATTGGTACGACATGCAGTTTCTTAAGAGCGCAAACAAGAAACATCTTCTAGCTAAATTAAGACAAAGATGTTTAATCTTCCCATAACTTCTGGTGTGGTGACATAGCTAGCTGGATAGTGGCAAAGCATACACTGTATTTACGGTAAACTGAGCATGAGCCGTAGTACTCCGATAAAGTGAGAAACTACTATGAGAATGGGTCTCCATAACGACGCAACAGAGTGTGGCAGTCGACCGGAAGTTTGTAGTTTTTAGTGTTGGCATTGTAACACTTCCTGGTTCTAACGAAAATATCCATGTGGAAAAATGAATGCGTTTTCGCAAAATCGGTGTGAGCGGAATGCCATACCGGTGTAGTACATTATGCACACTGGCCGTGTACTGCACGCTACTTCCCACCCTAGTATACAGTATAGTATAGTGTGCAAGTATAAGGACTCTCATGTTGTGTACTACCCAGTCACATGACTAAAACATTTTAGCTTTTAGGACCTCAGTGTTATCAGAGTTATAGCCTCATTTGTGTTTACAGAGGATACTGATTTTCATAACTGAATACATACATTGTCAGGTTTTTTGAAGAAATCTCATCCGGACAAAACTGAACAGTGAGCCAACAACAAAAGACAAGAAAAGCAATTATTTTTATTTTTTGCAAAAGATTCAAGACCACCCAAGTTAGTAGGCCAAAGATTGGACATAATATTACTAGCATATGTTTATTACTTTATCAATTCTTCATTTATTTTCTAAATCATTAGGGTACAGCATTTGTTGTATATGTTGTCATTGATAATAACATTGGTGGCATTGTTATTATTATTTTTATCACACTCCTATGAGGACCAAGTATAAATATCATATCAAATATTAGAATTACAACATTTCCCTCAAAGTTATTAAACACATTAGAAAATATCTGAAAATACATTTTAAATTGTGTTTCCCCTTTATTCACAAGCAGCACAACTTCCTCCTATGAAGAGCTGGAGGCCATCAGGAAAACATAAGGAGGATAGCAGAGGCCCCTACAAGCCCCAGGCCCACCCACTCCATGATGCGGTAAGGCTCCGGGTTCCAGTACCTCTGCAGGCGCTCAGGGTGGTACAGCTTCACATAGAGGGTGTTCCGAGTGAAGGACCGGGAGAGCAGGTCTTGGATTACAGAAAAGAAGTCAGGTTTTGGCAACGCATCATCCTCTAGGATGACCACATGCTTGGGTCTCCTTAGTTCCCACCCTTTGCGTAGGCAGTATACATAGTCCTGCTTCTCTCTCTCAAAAGTGTTTAGTCTACCCCTTCTCTTTGACTGCTCTTCCCTTGAGCGCTTGACCACCAGGAACTGTTTTTCTAACAGTGTGAGAGAGGGGTTTACCCACCTGGCAGGTACACTGGTGATGGAGGTTAGCCTTGCCTTACTTCCTCCATCTGTTTAATGACATCAGAGAGCACTGTAAAGCACTGCCGTTGAGGGGACCCTGGAACGTGCTAACAAGCTGAACGAGTTTTTCTAGAGGTTTGTCTGAATGGATAGACCCAAGTTCATAACTCGTTTTCAAGTTAAGGTCATCACACATTTGGATACAGTGTAGAAATCAGAGATCCAATTCCCTCAACAGACTACATTTTTACAACATAGTCCAACAAAAAACGGTTTGAATGCATTAAGGCATTTACACCGTTTATCAGTAAACACCTGGAAGACGTGGCTACAAGTGACATAGCCAGTTAGCTAGTCAATCTAACCAGTTAACTGGCATAAACTTCTCTGACCATTTTAATACAGTTTCTATGTGTTTCATGGGAAACTGTCCAGATTCAACTGTCCTTGCAACTTCCTTTGGAGACAACAGTCTCTGATATTTTTAAGGGATTGAGAGTATTTGATGTGAGACAAAGTCAAAGGAGCTGTACCACGTAGCGGTGCATATTATGAGTGAGAGAATAGGCACAAAAGCCTCCTGGGCCCTTCAAGTCCCGGGTGTGGCCTGCGGGTGTGGCCAGCAGATACAGCACAAAAGCAATTCCCAGTCCAGCCATTCCATGCTTGTGTGGCATTTACAGAAGGGAGGGGAGAGAAGCAGAAACATGGCAGATGATTTCATACATTTTTGCACTGAACATTATTCACTAGGTAGGGCTACTCCAGAAACGAATCATAATGAGCTAGGGTCATGAGCCTCCTAGAGGTCAACTTGCCATAAACATTTCATCATTTTTGGCAAAAGAGTTACGGCTATTCTATTGCCCCAAAAGATCCTTGAGCCTACCCCACTTCACTGGCATGAAGGGCCACGCCCACCTAGGGCCACAAACCTTATACTCCAACATCACGTATACTTAGTTTGTGTTAACCCTTAGCAATGGAAATGAATCACAAAAGAGTGTGTATAGGCTTTATTAATTATAATTAAATTAAAGTTGCTGAACATGTTGCTTTCTATATTAATAGCTCCATGACCTCTTCAAACAATGAGTCACTTTCCCACTTTTCCACATCAATTCTATTATGATGGAGGGGTCAGTTTGCTGGTAGGTAGCAGTTGTCAGTCACAGTACTGAGATTCTTCAATACTTAGCCAGATTCTCAGCTATCTTATATTTGCTACTGTGTCTAACATCTGTTAGTGTACATGTATAAGAATGGGTGTCCATTCTGGGTGTTTGTTTTGACACTGTGCAAAGGTCATGCTGTCAGATGTCTTTGTAAATTGCATTAAACCTAAATTCTTTTTTTCTAGTTCTCCACTAATCATATAGTTGAAATGCTGTTGAAAATATTGGTGTGAAAGTGGAACAAATGAGTAATCAGTTCTCAGTCCTCATGTCAAGAGGAAATGCAAGGTAAATAAACATGTCCCTGATTATCCCCAGATATTCTTGTATGTCAAGATATGTCTCACACGCCTGGATCGGTTCTTGGGTTGGGTGGGTCCTGAAGGAACAGGGCGGTGGTGGAGGCCCATCCAGAGGCGGAGGAGATGGCAAACTTGTTTGTCAAGTTGTTGCCCTTCTTAAAGGACAGCAGCTTCTGTGATTCTTCACTGTTTAGACTCTCTGTGATAATCATGGACATGGACACAGGTTACCGGCCGCGGCTACCCAGTGGTGGTGCTATATTCGTCACATTACCGGACATGTTTTATGTGCTAGAGATCGTAAGTAGTCTTCATTCTTTAAGACAGGAGTATATTAACAGAATTATTTTGAACAGAAACTTTGGGCATTGTGATGATGAATTAGACCTCTTTTCAGTCCTGTGTATGCCTCTGTCACAATTTAAACATCATTTCATAATACTTTGTTTTTCAATTTATGGGGCAATTTATGTTGTGATTTTATGTCACAGTGCTGTGTACATCTTCAGATTTAGGACTGTCAAGCTTAGTTTCTAGACTTTCCCAGGCAGGTGATGGACACACATTACACTCCCATGGCCACACCCATGGCTGCACTGTCATCCTAACTAGTTAGCCCAGTTTGGCCTGATGGTTTCAGGAGTGTCTACAGTGTGTTCAGAATGCAATGACCAAATGCAAAGATAAGAAAGAAATAACATGAATTGTTTAATAGAAATGTATGGTTTTGTCAGACCAGCATTTATAAAGTTATGATGAATTTGGACTTTGAACCACTATTGATAAAATGTAGTGAATTGTTTGATTTTAATCACTGAAATAATGAAAATGCCTTGTCAATAAAAACACATTCCTTACCTCCTCCATCTCTCTCAGATCTTTGGAGGTCTAGTCTGGACTCTGGTGGCCTCCACATTGATCGAGCCCAATAATCCACAGGCCTGGGTGATGACTGTGTCATTGTTCTGCTTCTGCACGACTCTGATCTGGATGTTTATCTTTGCCTGTGGAACTCACAACAACAGTCGTGGATGGGCAGCAGCGGTAAGAATAAGACACATTTACATTTAGTCATTTAGCAGACGCTTTTGTCCAAAGCGACGTACAAGAGAGAGAACAGTCAGGCTAAGAGCAATAAAAAACCAGGCTATGTACAGTGCTGTTCATTGTGTACAAAAACCAAACCAAAGTGTAAAAATTGCTCTTCTAAGAAGAGGTCGCCAAAAGGTGTGGCAAGACTTATATGAAGCCTTGTAAATTTAAAAGCCAAGCAATAGGGAATAGGTGTGGTGGCTGAGAGCTGGGAACCAAGTGTGTGTGTGTGGGTTGAGAGGGGGGGGAGGGTTTGTCTGTGTGTCAGGGTGTGTGTGAGCGGTGGGAGGGTCTGGGGGCGGGTGAGTGTCTGTGTTGCGCGTATGAATGTGTGAATATGAGTGTTGTTAAAATCATAGGGAGGTGTATAAACTGTAAAATATTACAAAGTATGCTGATACCTGTATTGCCTCTTGTATGCAATAATACAAATAATTATATAAAAAATAAAAGTTATTTTATCACTGCCAGCTGTGTTGTTGTTGGTATTTGCAAGGCAACTCTGTTAGCTAGTTAGCTGACTAGTTTAGTACATTTTTAAATGTAGGGTAAAGGCCATTTCTATCGTTTAGTGTATTTGTGTTAATCTAGAGTAACAATATTTTTGCTTTGTCGTCTTCCGGATGCAGGATGTGTTCTACCACTTCCTGGCGACCGTCCTCTACCTCAGTGCCGCGGTCCCGCTGGCTAAAGTGACCATTGACATGGGAGACCTCGTTTCCAGAAACACCACACAGGATAAATACTACAAAATGGACATCTCCGCCTCGGTAAGTCTGATTAACGAACGCACCTGAATAAAAGGAAATTCCCAATATTTTCACAAGAAATTGAATAGAGTTCAAATAGAATTGAGTTCTAAATGTTGTCTCACCCTCATCCAGGTTTTCGCCTACATTGCTACACTCCTCTATTTTGTCCATGCTGTTTTCTCCGCCGTTAGATGGAAGACCTTCTAGAAAGTAAGTGGATTTCAGTGTGTATCATTTAACATGATGACATAGCACAGGACAGTCCAGAGATTAAGCATTAAGCAAGTTTCAAGTTGTTCATGTACTGTATTCCATGCTTTCTGAAGATGACAACAATGTTGTGGCTGTGCTTATCATCTCCATTTTACTCCCTTTATGAGGATGGTACGGTTGAAAGATCAAACCATTTTCATCAGCTTGCTAACTTCTGGATGCACTATGTAACATTCTTACCTACTTCAATTCATCCCTTTTCACTCTTTTCATTCTAGGTCTTCTTCTGGTGGGCCAAATGGATCTG
>NC_045177.1:12412263-12439878 GCF_900700415.2 Clupea harengus
AGTGGGAGCCCAACATCAACACAGTCATCAAAAAGGCCCAGCAGAGGATGTACTTCCTGCGCCAGCTCAGGAAGTACAACCTGCCTCAGAAGCTGCTGATTCAGTTTTACACTGCAGTCATTGAGTCTGTTCTCTGCACATCACTGTCTGGTTTGGTTCGGCCACCAAACTGGACAGGAACAGATTACAACGGACAGTCAGGTCTGCAGAAATGATTATCGGTGCCGACCTGCCCACCATCCAGGACCTGTACACCTCCAGAGTCAGGAAACGGGCAGGGACCATCACTGCAGTCCCCTCACACCCTGGACATAACCTGTTCCAACTTCTCCCCTCTGGGAGGCGCTACAGAACACTGTAAACCAAAACCACCAGACACAGGAACAGTTTCTTCCCCCTCGCAGTCACACTAATGAACAGTTAACTACAAATTATATTTATTAGGGTTCCTCCGTCAGGAGGAAACCTATTGTTATTGTAGGTATTATTATTATTCTTGTGCCATTGAAGTCAATGGCAGCCCCTAGAACCGTATGGTAACTTTTTGTGAAATTTGGCACACTCATTAAGGACAGTCCCTTCTCCACTCACACCAAGTTTCATGTCTCCCACTAGACCACACTAGCGCCACCAACAGGTCAAAGTTGGACTTTTGTTAACACTGTAACTTTTGAACCGTTTGACTGATTTTCAAAAATGAGGTACCATTGGATTCCTTGGATCAAGACGAATTCAACACACCCTATGGCGTCAATTTCCGGTTATATAGATTTTCCGCAATTTCCGGTTTTATCGAAAACCTTTGAAAGGCCTCCACTCCTACAATTTTTGTCAAATCTTCTTCAAAATCACCAGAGATGATCTTCAGACCAAGCCTCACATTTATCCAACAGAATTTTGATCCTCACAACCGTTTGTCCGGTACAGCCACTGAATTTCAGCAGAAAAGCCATCAAACAGGAAGTGAAGTAATATCTCAGCAAATCTTTCAGATATCAACACCAAACTTGGTATGCACGTGGAAGACACTACAACATGTTCCCATGTGCAAAGGCAACTTCATATCTTCAAAAATGATTGATATAAAGCATTTATATTGCAGTGTAAAAATGTGGACACTACTCGCCCTATACGGGCGCCATCTTGGCTACGTCGCGAAAGAGGAGGAGCCATTTTAACAGGTTTTCAATTCATTTCTAAAACAATGGCGGACGAGATGGCTACGGTGGCTAGCAATAGCTCACGAGGCTACAGACCGTAAATGTAAGTATCAGCGGTAATTAAATAATTTACTGATATTAAATGTACTACTAACATGCCATTCTCAGATTAAAGCTAGCGACATGAGTATTTGGTGGAGTTAGCGATGTATACCAACAATTAGCATACCAGGCTAGGTAGCATTAGATGCCATTGGATCTGCATGACAGTTATGCTAAGCTAGCTGGCCAGTCCAACGAAAGTGGACTTTTATCGGACACGTTTCGCTTGACGAGCGGGGGCAGGTGGTGGCAGATAGCTATGTCAGTTACCGGACAGTGTCAAACAACGGCTGTTCTGTTAAACACTCTAAATTATAAGTTTAAAAATGCAGTAACAATCGATATGCTCAGTTTAATAATGGGTTAACATGACAACCTGCTACATTGGCTTGGCAAATAGATAACTGTTTCTCCAAGAGAAAGTCTGAAGCTTTCTTTTCAAACCTTTACTTAGGAAGCACTGTAAAACTGAGCAGACATACAGAATACATTTTAGTAATCTCATCTCGTAACATTCGAAGAGAAACTCGCGAAGAGAATCTATCGCTGAAGAAAATCTTCATCTCCAATCTGAGCAGAGACTAGATATGTTAATGACATGTGGTTCAATTAAGTACTCACTCTCTTAAACTTTAAATCTTGAAAGAAATTATTCGTTTGTGTTTGTGTGTGTGAACTTGATTTTGTGTGGTGAATGTAAACTCAGCTGTCATTACAAGCAGCATGAGAGCACCTTGTTAACCTCGTGGTATACTGCATGCTCAAATCATCATAGCATTGTTTATTTAGGCTGCTCACATAGCATTTATCTTTTTATTAACAGGCCAAAGAAAAGGACTCACTCTTAAGACTTTTCCAAACAACACTTTGAACAGGTAAGATGTATTCCAAAGAATTTAACATAAAGACAGGAATGATGAGGTATGTTCACTCCTAAACTGCACCTGAGTTATTCTTATATGGCTTTTCCTCAGACATGTGTATGAACTGCTGCTGGTCGATGACAATATACCTATAACTTAACAACCTGTAACTCTACTTTCATAAATAGGTTTCCCCATCTCCTCCCATACCATGGGCCAGAGGAGCATGACCACCTGGGTGAGGAGTTTCTGAATTATCAGACCATGCCAACCACCTACCTTCAGGACGAAACTGAGATGGAAAGCTTCTGGGCTGGAATGGCAACACGGAAACATAAGGTATACTTTTTTTTGGCTTTCTTTTTGGCAGGTGTGGCTTGGCTACATCTGTTGCTATTATTGATGCATGCCTATATCGTGTCATACATGATGCAAACTATGCATGTTGTATCTGAACTTTGTTACAGTGTACTTACAGTATTAATCAAAACAAAATATGGTATGTTTTTCCATTTTGTTCTTTGTTCATTCTCAATAGGTGGCAGGAACCAAAGAATTTGAGAGGCTTGTTGCCGTCGCCAAGCTGGTCCTGGTGTTGCCCCATTCGAATGCAGATGCTGAGAGGGTGTTTTCAGTGTTCAGTGGGACTGAACAAAACTAAGACCAGAAATAGCCTGGCATTGGATGGCACCCTGTCTTCAATAATGGCCATAAAGAGGGCTGACCTGGAGCCCTGTTTCAGATGGGAGCCCCACTCAGAGGTCATCAAGGCCTCCAAGAAGGCCACAGGCCAGTACAACCTTGCCCACAGATCTTAGAAAACGACTAACCAGGTTCTGATCTGCACCTGATACCTCATTTTTAGTTATTTTTGTCATGTGTTGATCTATTTTATTGCTTAAAAAGGCTACTGTTTAAGCACTTTATTTGTTGCACTTTTTTGTTTGATGGAACGTGTGGTGGGAGGCTTTGAATAGTGAAAAATATTTCTCCCTAACTAATCTTGTGTCATTTTTTGCTGTTCATAAATCGTTAAGTGCTCTTAAATGAAGTGCTCATAAATCATTAAATACAATTATTAACAATATAGGTTAGGTTCCAGTTAAGAATTAGTTGAATACCATTGTAATCAAAATGTCAATCAACCTACCTTGGTAAAATCTTAAACACAGGTCTATTAATTAGGCTATATTGTGGTACATAGACAGTCATTGAGGCACAAGAATAGTTTTCTGGTTGAATGTTCAGCTCAAGTCTAAAAGGCCCTACAAGTCATGATCAGATGAACATGAATCAGAATAAGTTCAGGTATTGAACATCTTTAGCATACCACCCAAAGATCCACTAGAATGCAGGAAATAACATCTACTTAAACCAAAATGTCCTGGGGGTGGACCTTCAGCTATGTCTTTGCTTCACAGAATGTAACCAATGTTGTCCATCTCCAGTAGGCCCCACAGTAGGCAGACTTTGGGCCTCAAAAACCAACAGAATGCAGAGCACAACATGGGTACAACGCCAAATTAATTCCAATTCCCTGATATCTGAGCCACCCAACGTGTGTAGCTGCGTGCGCGGCAACATTTTCTCACTCCAAGGTTTTTTGAAAAGTTGGCAGCTCTGTGGTGACACGTTTTAGTACACTTTGCAGTGAGTGTGTTTGCTCTACAATGCTAAAAAGTTGCAGTCAAATTTGGCAAAATTGCTAGCTTGGATATTATCTTTACATTTAGATGGGTTGGTGGTTACAAACAATGAGGATGCGCATGCAGCTTCAAGGCAGAACAATGCCTACCATTTCACCTTTACTGTATATGTTCCATCCACCCCCCCTTTCTGAATAAAGTTCCATTGATCTGATTTGTTGCTATCTGTTGCTATAAAAAACATTTTAGCCAAGCTAACTAACATTGTTTTTAGCTAGCTGACATTACCATTCAATCACAAACAAAACATGAATAGAAATAACTTGCTAACAGGGTCCTCACGTTTAATCAAAAGCTTGTAGTGAGATGCATGACCCCCCGAGACAAGCTTTCATGTTAATAATACTGTTGGTCACCTTGATTGTGCATGTTGTGTAGTTAAATGGGATGAGAGAGTCTGACCATGATAAAGTATTGTCAAGCTGCTGTACCATCACAAGGTACACTTGCAAACAGCTGGACATTAGCTGTACCTTGGTCCAGTTCACTGCATGCCTCTTGTCAGTTGTGTATGACTGAGAATAGAGAGATGTCAATTCAGGGAGAGTTCCTATAACCATGGATTTTTAACCAGTTTTGGGAAATTTTGAAAACAGTGTTATTGTGTGGGACTTAATTTTTGGGCTACTTCTAATCCTCATGCGGCCGCCGCATTTATCCCTTGGTGTGACCTGCACTGGGAAAGAGGGAAACAGCATGGATGGGGAAAGTGTGTGGGCAGAGCAAGCTGTAGTAGTACATAACCTACAAACATCCTTTAGTGAAGTGTATCCTCACTTTCATACAGTTATTGTTGTAATCAAATCTTTTAAAGAATGGATCTCTGCATTAAGGGCCTGACCAGAGCACAGGTGGCCTGACAGAACACGCTTCAAAGTTGTCACTTTCAAAAGGGTGGCATTTTAACCCTGTCAGTCCAAAATGTCTAAAACTTGGTACCCATGACTTATTGCTCATGGGAAACAAAAAAGTCTCAAGAACCCATAATGTCACCAGCATGGATATTTCTCGACAGTGACAATTTGTGAATAATTTAAAAAAAATGACTTCAAATCAGCCATTGATCCAATTATCTGTCCAATGTTGTGTACATGTATGAAATACATGTCAGTGTCATGTCAATTTTGTAATGATTGGAATGTTGAGGAGGAACCCGCCATTGCTGCCTGCAGCTATATTTAGGGTTCCTCCGTCAGGAGGAAACCTATTGTTATTGTAGGTATTATTAGGGTTCCTCCGTCAGGAGGAAACCTATTGTTATTGTAGGTATTATTAGGGTTCCTCCGTCAGGAGGAAACCTATTGTTATTGTAGGTATTATTATTATTATTCTTGTGCCATTGAAGTCAATGGCAGCCCCTAGAACCGTATGGTAACTTTTTCTGAAATTTGGCACACTCATTAAGGACAGTCAATTCTCCACTCACACCAAGTTTCATGTCTCCCACTAGACCACACTAGCGCCACCAACAGGTCAAAGTTGGACTTTTGTTAACACTGTAACTTTTGAACCGTTTGACTGATTTTCAAAAATGAGGTACCATTGGATTCCTTGGATCAAGACGAATTCAACACACCATATGGCGTCAATTTCCGGTTATATAGATTTTCCGCAATTTCCGGTTTTATCAAAAACCTTTGAAAGGCCTCCACTCCTACAATTTTTGTCAAATCTTCTTCAAAATCACCAGAGATGATCTTCAGACCAAGCCTCACAACATTTATCCAACAGAATTTTGATCCTCACAACCGTTTGTCCGGTACAGCCACTGAATTTCAGCAGAAAAGCCATCAAACAGGAAGTGAAGTTATAGCTCAGCAAATCTTTCAGATATCAACACCAAACTTGGTATGCACGTGGAAGACACTACAACATGTCCCCATGTGCAAAGGCAACTTCATATCTTCAAAAATGATTGATATAAAGCAAATAGCATTAATCGCTAACGCTAAAACAATGCTTTACACATTTTTCATTCAAAAAGTGATACTCTGATTCAATCACAATTTCATATGAAGACACTTGAGAATGTTTAGTACACAAATCTGAAAAAAAGTTGACTGTAAGATGAAAAGTAGATTTTTGGTTAATATTTGAAACATGCATGCTTGGCTAATTGCTACCACAAGTTCCAATGTAATCTCTCCCTCTCTCCTCCTTCGCTCCCCGCGCGGCTTGCCCCAGTTCTCACAGACACAAGCTTTCACCTGACACACCAAACACTTGGCAAGACGCACACACACCATTTCATGACATTGTGGCCTGACCAAGGCCCCGCTCCCTCCTTAGCTTGAAGCCAAGGCCCTTGTGGATCTTGACAGTATTGCATTTCAAATTGAATATCCCATTGGTAAGTCTGCAGCATGGATTTTTCTATACAGTGACAAATTGTGCAGAATATACATTTTTCCCTGGTTCGCAATCTTTGGAGGAACCCGCCATTGCTGCCTGCAGCTATATTTAGGGTTCCTCCGTCAGGAGGAAACCTATTGTTATTGTAGGTATTATTATTATTATTATTATTATTCTTGTACCATTGAAGTCAATGGCAGGCCCTAGAACCGTATGGTAACTTTTTCTGAAATTTGGCACACTCATTAAGGACAGTCCCTTCTTTACTCACACCAAGTTTCATGTCTCCCACTAGACCACTCTAGCGCCACCAACGGGTCAAAGTTGGACTTTTGTTAACACACACAACTTTTGAACCGTTTGACCGATTTTCAAAAATGAGGTACCATTGGATTCCCTGGATCAAGACGAATTCAACACACCCTATGGCGTCAATTTCCGGTTATATAGATTTTCCGCAATTTCCGGTTTTATCAAAAACCTTTGAAAGGCCTCCACTCCTACAATTTTTGTCAAATCTTCTTCAAAATCACCAGAGATGATCTTCAGACCAAGCCTCACAACATTTTTCCAACAGAATTTTGATCCTCACAACCGTTTGTCCGGTACAGCCACTGAATTTCAGCAGAAAAGCCATCAAACAGGAAGTGAAGTCATATCTCAGCAAATCTTTCAGATATCAACACCAAACTTGGTATGCACGTGGAAGACACTACAACATGTCCCCATGTGCAAAGGCAACTTCATATCTTCAAAAATGATTGATATAAAGCAAATTGCATTAATCGCTAACGCTAAAATAATGCTTTACACATTTTTCATTCAAAAAGTGATACTCTGATTCAATCACAAGTTCATATGAAGACACTTGAGAATGTTTAGTACACAAATCTGAAAAAAAGTTGACTGTAAGATGAAAAGTAGATTTTTGGTGAATATTTGAAACATGCATGCTTGGCTAATTGCTAGGGTGATTTCCAATCTAATGTCTCCCTCTCTGCTCCTTTGCTCCCCTGCGCGCATGCTCCACTTCTCACAGACACAGACTTTCCCCTGACACACGCGCAAGCTTCTCGAGACGCACACACACTATTTCATGACATTGTGGCCTGACCAAGCCCCCACTCACCCCTTAGCTTGAAGCCAAGGCCCTTGTGGATCTTGACAGTATTGCATTTCAAATTGAATATCCCATTGGTAAGTCTGCAGCATGGATTTTTCTATACAGTGACAAATTGTGCAGAATATACATTTTTACCTGGTTCACAAAGTCTCAAGAACCCATAATGTCACCAGCATGGATATTTCTCGACAGTAACAATTTGTGAATAATTAAAAAAAATGACTTCAAATCAGCCATTGATCCAATTATCTGTCCAATGTTGTGTACATGTATGAAATACATGTCAGTGTCATGTCAATTTTGTAATGATTGGAATGTTGAGGAGGAACCCGCCATTGCTGCCTGCAGCTATATTTATTATTATTATTCTTGTGCCATTGAAGTCAATGGCAGCCCCTAGAACCGTATGGTAACTTTTTCTGAAATTTGGCACACTCATTAAGGACAGTCCCTTCTTCACTCACACCAAGTTTCATGTCTCCCACTAGACCACACTAGCGCCACCAACGGGTCAAAGTTGGACTTTTGTTAACACTGTAACTTTTGAACCGTTTGACCAATTTTCAAAAATGAGGTACCATTGGATTCCCTGGATCAAGACAAATTCAACACACCCTATGGCGTCAATTTCCGGTTATATAGATTTTCCGCAATTTCCGGTTTTATCAAAAACCTTTGAAAGGCCTCCACTCCTACAATTTTTGTCAAATCTTCTTCAAAATCACCAGAGATGATCTTCAGACCAAGCCTCACAACATTTATCCAACATAATTTTGATCCTCACAACCGTTTGTCCGGTACAGCCACTGAATTTCAGCAGAAAAGCCATCAAACAGGAAGTGAAGTCATATCTCAGCAAATCTTTCAGATATCAACGCCAAACTTGGTATGCACGTGGAAGACACTACAACATGTCCCCATGTGCAAAGGCAACTTCATATCTTCAAAAATGATTGATATAAAGCAGATTGCATTAATCGCTAACGCTAAAATAATGCTTTACACATTTTTCATTCAAAAAGTGATACTCTGATTCAATCACAAGTTCATATGAAGACACTTGAGAATGTTTAGTACACAAATCTGAAAAAAAGTTGACTGTAAGATGAAAAGTAGATTTTTGGTGAATATTTGAAACATGCATGCTTGGCTAATTGCTACCACCATTTCCAGTGTAATGTCTCCCTCTCTCCTCCTTCGCTCCCCGCGCGGCTTGCCCCAGTTCTCACAGACACAAACTTCCACCTGACACACCAAACACTTGTCAAGACGCACACACACCATTTCATGACATTGTGGCCTGACCAAGGCCCCGCCCCCTCCTTAGCTTGAAGCCTTGTGGATCTTGACAGTATTGCATTTCAAATTGAATATCCCATTGGTAAGTCTGCAGCATGGATTTTTCTATACAGTGACAAATTGTGCAGAATATACATTTTTCCCTGGTTCACAAAGTCTCAAGAACCCATAATGTCACCAGCATGGATATTTCTCGACAGTGACAATTTGTGAATAATTTTAAAAAATGTCTTCAAATCAGCCATTGATCCAATTATCTGCCCAATGTTGTGTACATGTATGAAATACATGTCAGTGTCATGTCAATTTTGTAATGATTGGAATGTTGAGGAGGAACCCGCCATTGCTGCCTGCAGCTATATTTATTATTATTCTTGTGCCATTGAAGTCAATGGCAGCCCCTAGAACCGTATGGTAACTTTTTCTGAAATTTGGCACACTCATTAAGGACAGTCCCTTCTTCACTCACACCAAGTTTCATGTCTCCCACTAGACCACACTAGCGCCACCAACGGGTCAAAGTTGGACTTTTGTTAACACTGTAACTTTTGAACCGTTTGACTGATTTTCAAAAATGAGGTACCATTGGATTCCTTGGATCAAGACGAATTCAACACACCCTATGGCGTCAATTTCCGGTTATATAGATTTTCCGCAATTTCCGGTTTTATCGAAAACCTTTGAAAGGCCTCCACTCCTACAATTTTTGTCAAATCTTCTTCAAAATCTCCAGAGATGATCTTCAGACCAAGCCTCACAACATTTATCCAACAGAATTTTGATCCTCACAACCGTTTGTCCGGTACAGCCACTGAATTTCAGCAGAAAAGCCATCAAACAGGAAGTGAAGTAATATCTCAGCAAATCTTTCAGATATCAACACCAAACTTGGTATGCACGTGGAAGACACTACAACATGTTCCCATGTGCAAAGGCAACTTCATATCTTCAAAAATGATTGATATAAAGCATTTATATTGCAGTGTAAAAATGTGGACACTACTCGCCCTATACGGGCGCCATCTTGGCTACGTCGCGAAAGAGGAGGAGCCATTTTAACAGGTTTTCAATTCATTTCTAAAACAATGGCGGACGAGATGGCTACGGTGGCTAGCAATAGCTCACGAGGCTACAGACCGTAAATGTAAGTATCAGCGGTAATTAAATAATTTACTGATATTAAATGTACTACTAACATGCCATTCTCAGATTAAAGCTAGCGACATGAGTATTTGGTGGAGTTAGCGATGTATACCAACAATTAGCATACCAGGCTAGGTAGCATTAGATGCCATTGGATCTGCATGACAGTTATGCTAAGCTAGCTGGCCAGTCCAACGAAAGTGGACTTTTATCGGACACGTTTCGCTTGACGAGCGGGGGCAGGTGGTGGCAGATAGCTATGTCAGTTACCGGACAGTGTCAAACAACGGCTGTTCTGTTAAACACTCTAAATTATAAGTTTAAAAATGCAGTAACAATCGATATGCTCAGTTTAATAATGGGTTAACATGACAACCTGCTACATTGGCTTGGCAAATAGATAACTGTTTCTCCAAGAGAAAGTCTGAAGCTTTCTTTTCAAACCTTTACTTAGGAAGCACTGTAAAACTGAGCAGACATACAGAATA
The DNA here is from genome assembly GCF_900700415.2 of Clupea harengus. Classification (NCBI taxonomy): domain Eukaryota; kingdom Metazoa; phylum Chordata; class Actinopteri; order Clupeiformes; family Clupeidae; genus Clupea; species Clupea harengus. The sequence continues at coordinate 12,422,500 of NC_045177.1, forward strand.
CATTTTAGTAATCTCATCTCGTAACATTCGAAGAGAAACTCGCGAAGAGAATCTATCGCTGAAGAAAATCTTCATCTCCAATCTGAGCAGAGACTAGATATGTTAATGACATGTGGTTCAATTAAGTACTCACTCTCTTAAACTTTAAATCTTGAAAGAAATTATTCGTTTGTGTTTGTGTGTGTGAACTTGATTTTGTGTGGTGAATGTAAACTCAGCTGTCATTACAAGCAGCATGAGAGCACCTTGTTAACCTCGTGGTATACTGCATGCTCAAATCATCATAGCATTGTTTATTTAGGCTGCTCACATAGCATTTATCTTTTTATTAACAGGCCAAAGAAAAGGACTCACTCTTAAGACTTTTCCAAACAACACTTTGAACAGGTAAGATGTATTCCAAAGAATTTAACATAAAGACAGGAATGATGAGGTATGTTCACTCCTAAACTGCACCTGAGTTATTCTTATATGGCTTTTCCTCAGACATGTGTATGAACTGCTGCTGGTCGATGACAATATACCTATAACTTAACAACCTGTAACTCTACTTTCATAAATAGGTTTCCCCATCTCCTCCCATACCATGGGCCAGAGGAGCATGACCACCTGGGTGAGGAGTTTCTGAATTATCAGACCATGCCAACCACCTCCCTTCAGGACGAAACTGAGATGGAAAGCTTCTGGGCTGGAATGGCAACACGGAAACATAAGGTATACTTTTTTTTGGCTTTCTTTTTGGCAGGTGTGGCTTGGCTACATCTGTTGCTATTATTGATGCATGCCTATATCGTGTCATACATGATGCAAACTATGCATGTTGTATCTGAACTTTGTTACAGTGTACTTACAGTATTAATCAAAACAAAATATGGTATGTTTTTCCATTTTGTTCTTTGTTCATTCTCAATAGGTGGCAGGAACTAAAGAATTTGAGAGGCTTGTTGCCGTCGCCAAGCTGGTCCTGGTGTTGCCCCATTCGAATGCAGATGCTGAGAGGGTGTTTTCAGTGTTCAGTGGGACTGAACAAAACTAAGACCAGAAATAGCCTGGCATTGGATGGCACCCTGTCTTCAATAATGGCCATAAAGATGGCCGACCTGGAGCCCTGTTTCAGATGGGAGCCCCCCTCAGAGGTCATCAAGGCCTCCAAGAAGGCCACAGGCCAGTACAACCTTGCCCACAGATCTTAGAAAATGACTAACCAGGTTCTGATCTGCACCTGATACCTCATTTTTAGTTATTTTTGTCATGTGTTGATCTATTTTATTGCTTAAAAAGGCTACTGTTTAAGCACTTTATTTGTTGCACTTTTTTGTTTGATGGAACGTGTGGTGGGAGGCTTTGAATAGTGAAAAATATTTCTCCCTAACTAATCTTGTGTCATTTTTTGCTGTTCATAAATCGTTAAGTGCTCATAAATCATTAAATACAATTATTAACAATATAGGTTAGGTTCCAGTTAAGAATTAGTTGAATACCATTGTAATCAAAATGTCAATCAACCTACCTTGGTAAAATCTTAAACACAGGTCTATTAATTAGGCTATATTGTGGTACATAGACAGTCATTGAGGCACAAGAATAGTTTTCTGGTTGAATGTTCAGCTCAAGTCTAAAAGGCCCTACAAGTCATGATCAGATGAACATGAATCAGAATAAGTTCAGGTATTGCACATCTTTAGCATACCACCCAAAAATCCACTAGAATGCAGGAAATAACATCTACTTAAACCAAAATGTCCTGGGGGTGGACCTTCAGCTATGTCTTTGCTTCACAGAATGTAACCAATGTTGTCCATTTCCAGTAGGCCCCACAGTAGGCAGACTTTGGACCCCAAAAACCAACAGAATGCAGAGCACAACATGGGTACAACGCCAAATTAATTCCAATTCCCTGATATCTGAGCCACCCAACGTGTGTAGCTGCGTGCACGGCAACATTTTCTCACTCCAAGGTTTTTTGAAAAGTTGGCAGCTCTGTGGTGACACGTTTTAGTACACTTTGCAGTGAGTGTGTTTGCCCTACAATGCTAAAAAGTTGCAGTCAAATTTGGCAAAATTGCTAGCTTGGATATTATCTTTACATTTAGATGGGTTGGTGGTTACAAACAATGAGGATGCGCATGCAGCTTCAAGGCAGAACAATGCCTACCATTTCACCTTTACTGTATATGTTCCATCCACCCCCCCTTTCTGAATAAAGTTCCATTGATCTGATTTGTTGCTATCTGTTGCTATAAAAACCATTTTAGCCAAGCTAACTAACATTGTTTTTAGCTAGCTGACATTACCATTCAATCACAAACAAAACATGAATAGAAATAACTTGCTAACAGGGTCCTCACGTTTAATCAAAAGCTTGTAGTGAGATGCATGACCCCCCGAGACAAGCTTTCATGTTAATAATCCTGTTGGTCACCCTGATTGTGCATGTTGTGTAGTTAAATGGAATGAGAGAGTCTGACCATGATAAAGTATTGTCAAGCTGCTGTAACATCACAAGGTACACTTGCAAACAGCTGGACATTAGCTGTACCTTGGTCCAGTTCACTGCATGCCTCTTGTCAGTTGTGTATGACTGAGACTAGAGAGATGTCAATTCAGGGAGAGTTCCTATAACCATGGATTTTTAACCAGTTTTGGGAAATTTTGAAAACAGTGTTATTGTGTGGGACTACGTTTTTTGGGCTACTTCTAATCCTCATGCGGCCGCCGCATTTATCCCTTGGCGTGACCTGCACTGGGAAAGAGGGAAACAGCATGGATGGGGAAAGTGTGTGGGCAGAGCAAGCAGTAGTAGTACATAACCTACAAACGTCCTTTAGTGAAGTGTATCCTCACTTTCATACAGTTATTGTTGTAATCAAAGCTTTTAAAGAATGGATCTCTGCATTAAGGGCCTGACCAGAGCACAGGTGGCCTGACAGAACACGCTTCAAAGTTGTCACTTTCAAAAGGGTGGCATTTTAACCCTGTCAGTCCAAAATGTCTAAAACTTGGTACCCATGACTTATTGCTCATGGGAAACAAAAAAGTCTCAAGAACCCATAATGTCACCAGCATGGATATTTCTCGACAGTGACAATTTGTGAATAATTTAAAAAAAATGACTTCAAATCAGCCATTGATCCAATTATCTGTCCAATGTTGTGTACATGTATGAAATACATGTCAGTGTCATGTCAATTTTGTAATGATTGGAATGTTGAGGAGGAACCCGCCATTGCTGCCTGCAGCTATATTTTATTATTCTTATTCTAAACTGTTGTGTTGTATATTTCTGTGTAAGTACATTGAGAGCCAATAAAACCCGGAGTCAAATTCCTTGTATCTGTAAACTTACTTTGGCCAATAAACACAATTCTGATTCTGATATTTATGTGCCAGTTAAAGGTGAAACGTACATATTCACATGAAAGATCACTTTTGGTGGAAAGCTACTAAGTGTCATGTGTCCAGCAGAAATATAATACAAGACACACTGCATCATCTATATTTGTGGATGAATGTCTGATGTTTCCACCTCTCCCTCCTGTTAGGGCACTTCATCCCGAGACCTCGGGACATTCTACTGTCCCACACTATACTCTTCACAGTCACCCTCTCCACGTATGACAGGTTCAGATAGCAGAAGTAGGCTCTGCCACAATCACTGTCATTCCCACCCAGAGCAGTTGGACAACTTCAGACTCTATCTGCAATGCAATGTCACTATGCAACATCTGGAGTCTAGTACTTCACATTCTCATGTGTTTCTGAACCAACTCATGGCTCGTCCCTGATGTTTGATCATTCAATCAAAGAAATAAATCAACAGCAGCACCGATACTAAAAGATGCAGTGACCAACATACAACCAGTTTTACAATACCGTTATTAAGAATCAGAGCAACAATTATACATTTCATTTTTTAAAGCACTGTCTCAAACAGTGTAGCTCAAAGTGTCTTAGAAGCAAGAAAAAAGAAACAGACATTTAGAACAATAGAGATTCAATTAGACACAATTAGAGAACATGTATTTATTAATGAAAAGGTTGGTTAAAACCCACAACATTAACAATTGAATTAGATTAAAAAAAACAAGAGTTTCTGAGATTAACAGAAATTGTCTTTAATTAAGATAATAAAACAATGTGGTCTAGTATAGAAGAAGAGGATTTGAACCATGAATACAGGCATTACCCTTTTTTCTGACTGACACTAAATCTGATATCAAGTTACTGAAAAATATTGCAAATGAGTCACATTTGTCTTTCAGTTAATCAGTGATTATATAAATTTGGTAGTAAACTAATCAAATCTTTTGGTTCTTTGCTGTATCAGGTATTAGTTATTCTGACATCACAACAGCTCTCATGATTTTTCATGTAATATCTGATAATGGTGCAATATCATATCATAAATCAAGCCTGCCATCTAGTAGGACATTTAGGTCATTTCAATGTGATAATGGACTGTTCTCTGTAAAGTGCTAGCATTGTTTGTGTTTTTATAACTCACTGATTGATGTGAAATGATTCAAATAATTCTTAAGGTCCTCTTATATAGTTGCATGTGTGGGATGGTGACCTAAATTTATAACCCAAATTATGCCTTATAATCTCTGATGGCAATAACTTTACTGCGGTCCCTGCGTGGAAATGCAAACAGGTGACTTTCTCTAGTTCACCCACAGACTTTCAGCACACGATGATCCAGAGCAGACAGTAAATGGCAATCAGTTTATTGAAGCAGCAGAACAGTGTTTCTGTCTAAAATTAGCAAGCTAACTAGTTAAAGCAACACTATGCAACAATTTGCCACTTTTATGAGGTATGTTTTAAATGATCATCTTCAAATGAATTTGAAGGAATATTGTCATGTGGGGGACAGATAAACACACCTTCACTGGCCATTGAAAATGTAAGAGAAGCTATTACATCACCAAAGGACTCTAATTAGCATGCTAGCAAGCTTCTTTCAGTGCCAACTTGGCAGTTGGTGGTGTTTACAAGGTTATGGTATGCTTTTTAAGTAGGCAGCTCTGTAAGACCAAGGTTTACACTAAACTTTAGACCAAAAGTCTGGAATACTTCTTTAAATCAGACTTCTTTGGTAATGTCTTTTTGAAATTGAACTTTTACTGGTAAATCCACTGTATGTTTTTAAACAGTGAAGCTAGATATCAGTATAGAGTATTGTAGATATTATAAGGTATTGTGTCCACAATTACCACGAGAGACACAAACAAGAACTGAGCAACACCAGGTGACATCTGCGGTCCCTGCGTGGAAATGCAAACAGGTGACTTTCTCTAGTTCACCCACAGACTTTTTTTTTTTAAAGAATCCCACTGATGCTCCACCGTGAGCTCCACAAACTAAACCCCCTCAGGAGAGGCGATGTGTCCTGGACAGTTTGGATTGTCACTGGAGAAGTTGTGGTTGCGTGCTGGGGGGGGGGGCTGGACATTTGTCCTACCCTTGAGAGAATGCAGACAAGAGGGGGGGGGAAAGGTGCAGGAGGCCAAAGGAGTATCGCTGGTGTTTTATCTTTCACGTGTCCATGGTGACAGGAGGAGGGCTGCCAGATAGGGAGGGCCTTGAGGAGCGCGGCAGCAGGAGCCTCCTCTGGGGCTCCATGTAAGGCAGCGGAGTCAGGAGAATGCGGGACGATAAGCAGCAGCCCGACGAGGCTGTCCATGTTTAGATACACTCACCGAGGCCTTGCACTTAGGAAACAATGCATGTTTCTGTTAAATTTAGCGAGGTTATCGTGTACTCTTCTCTCCCTTAGGCAGTGATTCTCAGCTCCACAGGGACTACAGAGGTGAGTGGGTTTTTTTCCTTTGCACTTTCTTTTATTCCTTCCTTTCACACAAAACTGTAACAAACTGGGCATGTGGGGAAGTTCTTATTTGATTAATATGCTTGACAGGAGATGCCAGGTGGCCTACAGAGGGGAATATATCGGCACATGTGTCACTTGTTTTTAAAGCCATGTCAGATCAGTCAGACTTAGGCATTGGTTAGAAAGTGTCAGAAAGGTCATTTGTCCATCAATCTCATTTTTTCATCTAAAAGTCCACTCGCAATTACTCAATGAACAGCAGTTCAATTACTCAACTCAATTACTCAATGAACAGCAGGAGACAGTGTGATGAATGGGGTGGCTTGGTTAAATAATGGTTGGAGAATATTCCGGTAGTGCATGTATAAAATATACAAGTGTTCATTTCAACAGGGCAACTGAGAAAAATGCAATCTATTAATTCACCAGGAACAGACAATTGATCTTCATCATACTGTATAAAACCTGAATTTACTAATGTCACAGTGTGTATTGTACTTAAACTAGTCAGTGTTTTATTAAATTCACAGTTTGTATTGTACTTAAACTAGTCAGTGTTTTACTAATGTCACAGTGTGTATTGTACTTAAACTAGTGAGTGTTTTACTAATGTCACAGTGTGTATTGTACTTAAACTAGTCAGTGTTTGCATTTTATAAGCAAACTACCAGCCACTGCATGGATACAATAATGACAACTGATTATGAGAACATGGACCAACAACATACATACAAATAAATGGTGTATTGATGTTGTATATAAAACAGTTAGAGAATAGTCAGGAAGTGAACTCCATCACTCTGTAGTGGTCTGAATGATCAGGCTGTAGTGCTTCCATTGCTACTCTTAATGTGCAATGTATTGTATTCTGTCTGTCAATCAACCAGCAGTCACCTACCTTTTAGTCACAATCTCTGACACAAGGGTGTAGCTGAATTGTTGTATTCTGTCTTCTTTATTTCATCTGTGTACCTGTTCCCTCACATCCTCTCAGTGATTAATGGTTTAAAATCAATGGTTTGCCCCCTCCCTGCCTCCGAGGTTCATTAAGACCTTCAACCATGTTTCCGGGCTCAACTGTCCGACTTTTAGTGTTACGTTAAACACATCCATCTATTATTTTATTGTTACTTATTCTTCTGTCATTTTCCTTCTGTAGAGACTAAATTGAGAATTACAATTTAAATCTTGAGATGTCAGACAGAGACTCTCGAAAAAAATACATATGCAGGCGTAAAAAAAACACATGCATTTCCTGAAAGCGTTGTTGTTCAACTACTGTGGTAACTAGGAGAGTGTGTGCGTGCGTGTGTGTGTGTGTGTGTGTGTGTGTGTGTGTGTGTGTGTGGTTAGAGAAAGAGGGAGAGTATTGAAAGCGTATTCAAAAACGTGTTATTAACTCACTCTCCACCTTTACATTATACATTGCATCATTTTATTTGTAATAATGTTAACTGAAATGATCCGTGAGCTTTTCATTATTCCAGTCTTTTTTTGTGGGAATGAGCGGTTTGGCAAGGGTGAGTTAGGCTATAGGGACTCCATGACATTGTTGCTATTTGAACTTGAAGCTCTTGAAGGTCATTTTTCATATGTACAGGATACAACTCAGAGCTGTGGGGACAGACACCAGTAGTGACAGCATGACACCAAATATCAGTAGTTATTTTCTATCATAAAAAATCAAGAAAATGTATTGCATCTGCAACATCTATATTATGGTTGTGTGAGGCTGAGGGTTGACTGAGGGTTTAAATGTCACCAGTTTTACAGGGAAATCTGAAGCAGTAGGCTGTTTAAACATCGATATCAACCTCAATCTCAAACCATGACCAAATTATGGCTCCTCAGCGGTTCATCTCATTAACACACTTGCCTTTTTATGCTACATTATATTTAATGTTGTACTGTAGTGTGCAAACCTTTCTATGTAGTTTTCACCTACAGTTTGTCCTTGTGACATCTGTACTCTAGGCCATTCATAAATCTACAAATGTTTTCAAGCACTACTTAAGTTAGCCAGTGAACTAAGAAGGTCAAATCGTACCAAATATGTTGCATAAACATTTGTATTCTTTCAAGTCCAACTGAAAGGCAGAGTAAATATGACTATTTGTCATGGTTTTTATTCCATCTTTGCAAACCTATACATACACTATAACACACGTGATCAGTTAGGTAAACAGGTGATTGGATTGGTGTAAAAGCCTATGTCCTTGTTTAACGGTTTCATTCAGTTGTTAATAAACTCATTTAATAAGGCATACTTTTGATAGTAGGCATACATGATACAATCTCAAAAAACTGAAAAATAAAATAAGTTAGCCATTAGGTTATTTGTTGATAAAAAACACTTTGTGTCCTCAATGGTAGGTACGGACGGGTATGTGCTGTTGATATGCTGAACGGTTTATAAACCTTTTCATTATTCCGGGGTATTTTTTTCCTTTCTCTACATTCCATGTGATTCAGATATTTCTATAATTATTTATTTTTAAATTAGTTAAAACTGAAGAATGGGAAACTTGATTTACACCAAATATGTCATCCTATCCCTTATATCCATGTAACATCTGAATTTGATACAAAATATGTGTTTAACAAAACTTGAAAACGTTTCACTTTGAAATCTAAGGTCTCTTTAACCCAGTTTCCTCCTTCTCATTCCTACAGGGAAGTGGCAGAACGGAGAGGCCGAGGACAGATCAGATCAGCACTATGGATCAACCATTTTCCTCTGTCACACTGAAACTATGTATGACTTTAGCTTTTTTTGTGCAAGAGACACACTCAACTTCGCTCAATAGCACATACTCAGGACAGTCCCAGAGCAATGAAACCTCTAGCTGTGGTGGCAGTCATGAGTGTAAGCCTGGTGTGATTTTTCCCGTATGGCTGCCTCAGAACCCACCTTTTGGTGAAATGCTGGCTCGCGCCATCATTTATTTTGTGGGTCTATTCTACATGTTCCTGGGCGTCTCTATAATCGCAGATCGCTTTATGGCATCCATTGAAGTCATCACCTCACAGGAAAAGCAGATCACCATCAAGAAACCCAACGGTGAAATCACCACCACCACGGTGCGGATCTGGAACGAGACCGTCTCCAACCTGACTCTCATGGCACTGGGCTCCTCGGCGCCTGAGATCCTGCTCTCCGTGGTGGAGGTGTGTGGGCACGGCTTTGATGCCGGTGAGCTGGGCCCCAACACTATCGTGGGGAGTGCAGCCTTCAACATGTTTGTCATAATTGGGCTATGTGTGTCTGTCATCCCGGACGGAGACCACCGCAAGATCAAACACCTGCGGGTCTTTTTTGTCACTGCGTTCTGGAGTATATTTGCTTACACCTGGCTGTACCTGATCCTAGCCGTCATCTCACCTGGCCAGGTGGAGGTGTGGGAAGGCTTGGTGACTCTCTTCTTCTTCCCTGTTTTTGTGTTATTTGCATGGGTGGCTGACCGAAGACTGCTGTTCTACAAGTACGTGCACAAGCGCTATCGCGTGGGCAAACGGAAGGGCATGATCATTGAGACGGAGGGTGAGCCTGAACTCCAGTCGAAAGCAGACATTGAGATGGACGGACAGGTGTTGAACGCCCACGCAGAGGAGCTCATGGATGGGGTGATGGGCGTTGAGGATAAAGACATGGACGAAGAAGAGGTCCGGATGGACATGGCCAGGATCCTGAAAGAGCTGAAACAGAAACATCCCGAGAAGGAGATTGAGCAGCTCATTGAGCTCGCAAACTACCAGCTCCTCAGTCAGCAGCAGAAGAGTCGAGCCTTCTATCGTTGCCAGGCAACCAGGCTCATGACGGGCGCTGGAAACATCCTGAAGAAGCATGCGGCCGAACAGGCCAGAAAAGCCATTGGACACCACGAGATGCGCTCCGTGGTGTTTGACAGTGATCTCTCATCCAAGCTGTTCTTTGATCCCTGCACATATCAGTGTTTGGAGAACTGTGGCAAGGTGGCTCTTAATGTGGTTCGGCGAGGCGGCGACTTAACCAGTACTGTGTCGGTGGACTACCGCACTGAAGATGGCACGGCCAACGCTGGGTCTGACTACCAGTACACCGAAGGTACCATCATCTTCAGGCCCGGTGAAACAGAGAAGGAGATCCGGATTGATATTATTGATGACGACATCTTTGAAGAAGATGAGCATTTTGTTGTCCACCTCAGTAATGTGCGAGTGGTGTCTGCTGGCTCAGGGGCCGGTCCCCACTCAGGGGCCAACCACACAGAGACACTGGCTGGCCTGGGGCTCCCCTCCACCGCCACTGTCACCATCTTTGATGACGACCATGCTGGAATCTTTACATTCGAGGAGCCGCTGGTTCACGTCAGTGAAAGTATTGGCATGATGGAGGTGAAAGTTCTCCGTAGCTCCGGGGCCCGTGGCGTGGTGGTGGTGCCCTACAAGACTATAGCGGGCACAGCTAAAGGGGGCGGGGAAGATTTTGAAGACACACATGGAGTGCTGGAGTTCCAGAACGATGAGATTGTGTGAGTATCTTTTGTCTCTTCTCCTTGTTTTGGTTTGTCATGTAGCCTATTCTATCCTAAATGTATTGCTTCCATCAGTTTGGATAACGTACTTCCCTTCAGCCTCTTGTCACCCCAGACTCATGTTGTTTGTGTAGCTGATATCAGTTCATAATTTAAAGAAGATTGTGATAAAAAGTATGGATGACCGCAACAGCTTTTTGTTATGACATTATAAAGAATCACAACTCAAGATTACACTAGTTACAACCAGGAGTAACTATATATATGCATTTTCACTGCTAACATGAATTGTTCTTTCTTATCCAGTAGGGCTGTATAAAGCATTTGTGTCATGGTACACTTGCAACTTTTGTCTGTACAAACAAGTATAGCAATACTATTCGATAGATTCCCGTTTCATTGACATGTATAAGAAAAAGGAAATTGCATTAGCATTTGGAGCGTGCTAACGAGCTCAGCTGTGTGTTATATGTGTGAACAGATGAAAATATGGAGTATATGATATGGAGGTGGTAGCTGATCATCTCTGTTAGATTGTTTTCTTCAGTCAGACATTCTTTTTAAACCAGTGGCTTATAGTATTAGGCATGAAAAATGTGCCTCAGTTTGGCATTCCTTTTATTCTTATATCCAATATATCATATAGTCTTTTAATCTTACTTCCCAAAGATAGGACAGGAGAGTACATTTGAAATGTCAAACTCCTGTCATTGGCAGGATTACTCTGACTCAAACAGAAGGGGAACCCGCTGGTAATGGTGACAGGGCCTGGGTAGTTTCAGTGGAAACACTCTCTTACTATTATCTTATATATAGACAACAATGGAAAAGACAGTCATGGGAGAACCTGAAAATAGAACCTTGTAGATATTTCACAACTGATTAATGATGAAAAAATAGATATTCAAACAGAGATGAAAAGGAACTATGGGAATTGAGGGACACTGAAACAGGTCTGGCTGGCCAGAACAACGCTTCAGCTCCATATATAGACAGAGCACTGTTGTGAAGATGACAAGTTTATATATCCTGCTCGTAATTGACTGGAGGTGAGACATTGCCGCTGTGTTGTACTTCCAAGATGACGCTGTGAGGTTTTGTTGAATGTAAATACACAATATGATTTATTCTATGCATCAAATATTGAACCTAAACAACTGGCATAGCTGTCTAGAGTAAGCAAGGATGAATTATGTTACTTAAGGATACACTTAAGCCATAGCCATGTATGGAGTTGGGATATTACCAGGTCTTCAGAGATGTGTATTTCTATTCGGACACACTTAATGTCACATCATTGCCATCCTGCATAATCCACTTTATTTTGGTTCCAAAACACACAATGCAGGAGACATCTTTTTCAGTGGTTCAGTGCTGCACTTGGGTATCTAGAGTGCCTACCAACCCAACAATTCTGAAATAAGACAACCCAGTCCGTTTGTTTTGGGCTGAAAACGTCAGAAAACGTGATTCATTAAGTCGTGAAATGATTTCTATAGATGCGTCTTAGTCCAGACACTCCGGACGCTCAAATCGGATTTCAAAGTGTCTTTTGTGTCACTCGCAATGCAACATACAATGATGACGTCAAAACTAGAGTGACGGGAGTACTGGAATTAATGCTGCTATTAACAGAGTTCCATAGAACGTATATCTACTGATTGAAAAGAAAAGCGTCAAATAACGTATTATTAGATGTATTGGTTCTATACTGTTTGAGAGCGCTATGGATAAGTGTTGACATGACAACATGGAGAATAACAGGCCGTGGACAGATACATAATAAATTGTCTGCTGGCAGCTCGGGGGAGACTATTGAAAAGGCCAAGCTGTAAGGAACCTATCGTAGTTACTGACGCCTACGTCGTTACTACAGCAACCATGCAGATAGGTTGTTGATGTCTGGACTCACAAATCCAATTTAATCGCTTGCAAATAACAAAAGATCTAAAAAAAAATCTGATTTGAGAAACGAACCCAGTTCGCCAGCAGTCTGAACATAGCCTTAGTTTACAGCTAAAAAACACACAGGTTAATTAACTATAATCATTTACAGGTCAGTTTTATAACGGATGTGAATGGACACAAGTGCAAACCATTTAGGGGCATTTTGACTACCAAAGATACACCATAAAATCCTTGTTTCTCGATATAATTGAACATTTCAGGGCATTTATATTGTGGCTTATGGCAACACAAAACTGACTTCCTTTAACTAAAATTGAGGGTATATAAAAAGTATCTCTCAGATATTTTGACGTAGAGGACATGCACAAATAAGACACTGGGAAGTGAAGTGAAGTGAAGTGACAGGAAACAACAGAGATAAACAAGCCTTGGCAGTGTGAGGTTCACCACACATCAATGCCAAACAAGTGCAACAGATACTTCAATTACCTTTATTTAATGACGAACAAATATTCTTTAATCCTGATTAACACACACACATATATATACATAGTTTGTCTAAAACTAACAAGCTAACTAACTTAGACAATGTAATACTACTCCAACAACTACAGTAAACACTTATGTCCCCAAAAACCCACGCCTTATAACTTTGCTTCACCTCGGTGAAATGCAATGTTTTTTATATAGTGTAGTCGAATAACAGTTTGCTATCGCAGTTCTGGAATTCTCCATCTCGAGCTAGGTCACCAGGAGGTGATGTATACAAATAGTTTTAAGATGAGGCAGAAAACATTGATGATAGCTCCACATAAACAAGCGCCCATTGGAAAAACTACAAAACTATTCAAATTTGGATGGATATCTATCAGATCTAAAGATGGTGCGTAGGCATGTGGGTGTAGAAATAATATAGGTGAAGATTGATTCACTGAAATCCTAAAACTTCTGCATGTCCTTTTGTCTACATATCACCTCAAAGTGATGCCTATAAATCAACACATGTCCATGAAGGATGCAAAAGTAAAATAAACAGTTCATTCCTCACTCTTCTGGTGAAAGACACAATGGTCCGGAGATGTCTGTTTCTGAACCTGCTCTACTCTCTGTCTCGCTCCTGTTATTGGCTCCCTTCCCTGTTATGCAGAGGAACATAAAACTCAAACATATTTTCCATGACCACATGAATGGACCCGTCACACACGCAGGCCCTCAAACGGCGTGATGTAAACAGGCCCGTGGACGCCGTCACACAGACAGGCCTCAACGGCGTGATGTGAACAGGGCTGTGGGACAAGGTCTCTCTAGAGGATACAAGTCAAGAGATTGTTGTGGAGTTTAGAGGACTGATATCTACTGCTAATAGTATTGCAGTGGCCTTACTGTTCTCTGTGTCATTTAAGGGCCTTTTTGAATTGGTTGAACCTGCTCCTGAATGGATATGCCACCAGGAATATTGAGAAACACAATGGTTCCCCTGCCGCTTACTGTAAACATTTCAAATATGGAATATAAAAATGATGTTTTGCACATTTCATTATGCATCTGTATGCATATCATTGTTGCACATAGCGACTTGACTACTGCAATGCACATTTTAGTGACTTGCCAAAAATGATAGAGACTGTAGCCCCCAGCAAACACATCAGAGCTTGTGAAACAAACCTAACCTCTTAACTACTAGATACATTAAGAGGTTAGATCTAAAGATGGTGCCAAGGCATTTGGGTGTTATAGGAATAACTAATGCTTTGGGGAAGCACTCTTCACTTAATACAACAAACCATTAAAAATCTGCAAGGCATGAAACTTACACACTTTTCAATAGCATAAGACATTTTTATCAGCAAACATCCTGTGAGTGAAGTACATCTAATTCACTAGAGTTGAGTAAAGTACATCTAATTCTTAGGTTTTCTGCTTAAACTTTTCCTTGTTCCCTTTTATTTTCAATTTCAATTTTCCTGGTTCTTGATCCAATGAAATTCCTGGTTTTACCTGTTTTTTTCCTGGTCTTAATTAGTCCTACTTTCCTGTTACTTTCTTCATTTCATGTTTACTTTCCTACATTTTGTCATATATTAATGGGGTTTCTTATATTATTGGTTTTGTTATTGTGTGTTCTTCCTTGTTGTCTTTTCCCTCACCCTTATGCCTCTTCTATTTCCTCTTGAGCTGTACTCAATGTATGAAGAGTGCTATAGAAATCATAATGATTACTGGGAGAGGTGATTGTGAGATATAACAATATGTGTCTAAGGAGTTCTCTGACATTGTTCAGTTTTCATTTATAGTTGACTCGAGGTAGGTGTGACTATAGTAACATTTATTGACAGTTGAAATTGATGAGTTTAAGTTGTTACAATGTCAGGACTCATAGATGACATATCAATGACATACCTTTTGTTAGTAAGCCAGCATTTGCCTATATACTCTAAAAACATCCATTAATAAAGTGAAAACACAGAGCCTTTAAAGTGTAGGCTACCAGCTACGATAACTAGCCCAATATTTCCATGCCAGGCTCACATTGCAAACATGATGTGAATAATCCTTTGTTTACTTGGTTGGTTGGGTGAATATTAGTTTAGCTACTCATGCTGTTAGATGTCCAAGTCCTCTCACCAGCTGTCAGCCTCACACTATCACCCATAGATATATATAACGGCTAGATGTCTCGTCCATAGATATATATAAAGGCTAGATGTCTCGTCCAACAGAGTCGAACGTCCGCACATGGCGGCCATCTTGCCCCAGGCAGCTCGCTCACCCATAACATTGTGTTGGTAGTGGTATGTACTTTTTAAATAACCATAACTTGCTCAATTTTCAACGGATTTTTAAACGGGTTGGTTTGTTATAAACGTCAGAGATGTAGTATACACTGCATAATTATGAATATTTATGTTATTTTCTTAAAAATATCCAAATAGCATCCCGAATTATAACCACGTTAATAACGTTTGTAAGAAACCAAACCATTTGTAAATCAGTTGAAAATGGAGCAAGTTATGGTTATTTAAAAAGTACATACCACTATCAACACAATGTTATGGGTGAGCGAGCTGCCCGGGGCAAGATGGCCGCCATGTGCGGACGTTCGACTCCGTTGGCTGGCAACGCGGACGAGACATCTAGCCTTTATATATATCTATGCTATCACCCTATCACCCTATCACGGTTCTACTGTCCTCATGTCCTACTGATTCTGCATGTCACTTTTCATGCCCACAGATCGGCTATTTTCTCACGCATCTCTTCCTCTCTGCTTCTTTCCCTCTACCCCTGTCTCTCTCTCTCTCTCTCTTTCTCTCTCTTTCTGTCTTTTAGTAAAACTATTCAGATCAATATAATCGACGATGAAGAGTATGAAAAGAACAAGAACCTTTTCGTGGAACTTGGAGAGCCCCAGATAGTGGAGATGAGTGAGAGAAAAGGTGGGGTGTCTTCCTTTCATCAGGTCCCCCACTGTCCAAACTAACAGCCCCATCCTTCTTCCTTCCATCATTTACATTTACATTTAGTCATTTAGCAGACGCTTTTATCCAAAGCGACTTACAAGGATGTATACACATTTTACATTTACACTGATGGCACACTGCACATCAGGAACAATTAGGGGTTCAGTGTCTTGCTCAAGGACGCTTCGACAGGGAATCTTCTGATTACTAACCGACTTTTCTACCCCCTGCACCACTGACCATCAGGTCCCCCACTGTCCAAACTAACAGCCCCATCCTTCTTCCTTCCATCAGGTCCTCCACTGTCCAAACTAACAGCCCCATCTGATGGAGATAATTTGCAAACACTGTTAATTACTTAAGAATGTATGAATCATGTGCTTATGAAATGGCTTTTCTGTGTGTGTGTAACTTAGAATATTAGGTGCCACTTAGTCTGCATATGTACAAGAGCATGTTTAGACCAGAAGTGATAAGAAGGGTCGAACTGTGCTTCTTCCGACCTTGTGCAAAACTTCCATCCTTGCCTCAAGCATCAGAAATCCACCACGTGGTTATCCCTGCTGAACGCTCAACTTCGGTCTATATAAACCTTGTGCGATGTGTTTATCATTGCTTCACTTTCAGCCTGGTGCTGGGAGTGAGCCCGATTGCAATTGTTGTTTGTCTAATAAATATACTTATATGCAGCTCCGGAGTCCTGAGGTAACTAGGGTGAATTTTCACCTATCACCATCCTTCTGCTGGCCCAGCTTCAGACTGCTGAGACAGCAGGATGACTGGGCTAATCAGCCTGGTTGAAACCTTAGATATGTGTAAACTGTGCTTTTCCATAACTTAGTGCAGTGTCCTCTGTGTCAAGACTTCAATAAGGTGTGAGATTCATGTAAGGTACGGCGCAGTAAGGTTTGTAGAAGATCTCCATATGAGCCGTCGACAGTGTGGTCTTTCTGCTGGTACTAGAGGAGGCTGTTTTGAAACAGAACTAGTCTTTCCAGAGGTCTAGACTGCTACATGTCACCTCCATCACTGGCTTAGCTCATCACAATCTATCTGACTGGAATCCGGACACAGAAAAAGTGTGTGTGTGTGTGTGTGTGTGTGTGTGTGTGAGAGAGAGTGTGTGAGTATGTGTGTGTGTGTGTGTGTGTGTGTGTGTGTGTGTCTTTCTGTGTGTGTGTGTGTGTGTGTGTGTGACAGTTTTTCTGTCTGTGAGAGAGAGAGAGAGAGAGAGAGAGATACCTAATGGGAGGCCATTACTTCAGTCATCCCCATTGTCATACGTGAGTGAGAGTGTGTGTGTGTGTGTGTGTGTGTGTGTGTGTGTGTGTGTGTGTGTCATCCCCATTGTCATACGTGTGATTTTTGTGTCCCAACAGGAAGACCATAACGGTAAAAATACTCGACCACGACGAATATAACAAACAGGCCCACTTCTCCATCGAGCTCCAGGAGCCCGACTGGAAACAGCTGCGATGGACGACAGGTGTGGGAGAGGAGAAGAGCAGACACGTAGCACTTCTCTTTTAAAATGGCCGCCTGCTCTTCCTTCCTCTACTCCCATGTGCTCTTTCAGAGGAGCAGACACGTAGAACTTCTCTCTCTTTTGAATGGCCTGCTCTTGTGTGGGAGAGGAGGAGCAGACACGTAGAACTTCTCTCTC
>NC_045177.1:12440378-12443209 GCF_900700415.2 Clupea harengus
TTTCTGCTGAGTGTGCATAGTGGAGGGAGGGGCATCACTACCCCTTACCAACTCCTCATATTGTCTGTCAAAGCAAGTACATAATCCACTTAGTCAAAGAGTCAAACAATCAGTCATTATCAATCATTATCAATCAATCAGTCATTATGTTAAGACAAAGGGGAATCCATTTCATTGCTAAGTTATATCAGTGAAGACTTTGGACTAGTGGTTGTCTTTATTCTTGGAAGCTTCAGTATTTAACTATAGCTACTGTACCAGTTGTAGGCTGTTACATGTTTGTTCGTGTATGACATAGCATGTACTAGTAACTTCAAATGTGTGTTTCTCTAAACAAAAGGAAGGTGAATAGCTGGCCCTGTGGTGCAGTCGCAACAACCTAGAGCTGAACTCAAAACTGTGGAGAAGATAGTGGACTTCAGGAGGAGCCCCCCATCACTGCCCCCCCTCACCATACTGAACAGCACTGTGTCTGCTGTGAAATCCTTCAGGTTTTTGGGATCCACAATCTCCCAGAACCTGAAGTGGGAGCCCATCATCAACACAGTAATCAAAAAGGCCCAGCAGAGGATGTACTTCCTGCGCCAGCTCAGGAAGTACAACCTGCCTCAGGAGCTGCTGATTCAGTTTTACACTGCAGTCATTGAGTCTGTTCTCTGCACATCACTGTCTGGTTTGGTTCGGCCACCAAACTGGACAGGAACAGATTACAACGGACAGTCAGGTCTGCAGAAATGATTATCGGTGCCGACCTGCCCACCATCCAGGACCTGTACACCTCCAGAGTCAGGAAACGGGCAGGGACCATCACTGCAGTCCCCTCACACCCTGGACATAACCTGTTCCAACTTCTCCCCTCTGGGAGGCGCTACAGAACACTGTAAACCAAAACCACCAGACACAGGAACAGTTTCTTCCCCCTCGCAGTCACACTAATGAACAGTTAACTACAAATTATATTTATTTATTATTCTTATTCTAAACTGTTGTGTTGTATATTTCTGTGTAAGTACATTGAGAGCCAATAAAACCCGGAGTCAAATTCCTTGTATCTGTAAACTTACTTTGGCCAATAAACACAATTCTGATTCTGATTCTGATATTTATGTGCCAGTTAAAGGTGAAACGTACATATTCACATGAAAGATCACTTTTGGTTGGAAAGCTACTAAGTGTCATGTGTCCAGCAGAAATATAATACAAGACACACTGCATCATCTATATTTGTGGATGAATGTCTGATGTTTCCACCTCTCCCTCCTGTTAGGGCCCTTCATCCCGAGACCTCGGGACATTCTACTGTCCCACACTATACTCTTCACAGTCACCCTCTCCACGTATGACAGGTTCAGATAGCAGAAGTAGGCTCTGCCACAATCACTGTCAATCCCACCGAGAGCAGTTGGACAACTTCAGACTCTATCTGCAATGCAATGTCACCATGCAACATCTGGAGTCTAGTACTTCACATTCTCGCTTCCCAATTTTCATGTGTTTCTGAGCCAACTCATGGCGCTTCCCTGATGTTTGATCATTCAATCAAAGAAATAAATCAACAGCAGCACCGATACTAAAAGATGCAGTGACCAACATACAACCAGTTTTACAATACCGTTATTAAGAATCAGAGCAACAATTATACATTTCATTTTTTAAAGCACTGTCTCAAACAGTGTAGCTCAAAGTGTCTTAGAAGCAAGAAAAAAGAAACAGACATTTAGAACAATAGAGATTCAATTAGACACAATTAGAGAACATGTATTTATTAATGAAAAGGTTGGTTAAAACCCACAACATTAACAATTGAATTAGATTAAAATTTTGAATGCCCGCCTGCTCTTCCTTCTTCTACTCCCATGCGCTCTTTCATCTCGTGGAGCAGACACGTAGAACTTCTCTCTCTTTTGAATGGCCTGCTCTTTCTTCTTCTACTCTCCCATGTGGTCTTTCATCTCCTGGAGCTGTCTCCCTTCATTTCATTTTCATTTCATTTATTTCATTTTTTTTAGTCATTTAGCAGACGCTTTTATCCAAAGCAACTTACAAGGATGTATACACATTTTACATTTACACTGATGGCACAGCCCATCAGGAGCAATTAGGGGTTCAGTGTCTTGCTCAAGGACGCTTCGACAGGGAATCAAACTAGCAACCTTCTGATTACTAAACGACTTCTCTACTTCCTGTACCACTGTCGCCCTACCTCCCTTCCCCTTGAGCTGTCTGTCTCTCGTGGAGCTGTCTGTCTCTCGTGGAGCTGTCTGTCTCTCTCTCTCGTGGAGCTGTCTCTCTCTCGTGGAGCTGTCTGTCTCTCGTGGAGCTGTCTCTCTTCTCTCTCGTGGAGCTGTCTGTCTGTCTGTCTGTCTCTCGTGGAGCTGTCTGTCTGTCTCTCGTGGAGCTGTCTGTCTGTCTCTCTTCTCTCTCGTGGAGCTGTCTGTCTGTCTGTCTCTCGTGGAGCTGTCTGTCTGTCTGTCTCTCGTGGAGCTGTCTGTCTCTCGTGGAGCTGTCTGTCTGTCTGTCTCTCGTGGAGCTGTCTGTCTGTCTCTCGTGGAGCTGTCTGTCTCTCGTGGAGCTGTCTGTCTGTCTCTCGTGGAGCTGTCTGTCTGTCTGTCTCTCGTGGAGCTGTCTGTCTGTCTCTCGTGGAGCTGTCTGTCTCTCGTGGAGCTGTCTGTCTGTCTGTCTCTCGTGGAGCTGTCTGTCTGTCTGTCTCTCGTGGAGCTGTCTGTCTCTCGTGGAGCTGTCTGTCTGTCTCTCGTGGAGCTGTCTGTCTCTCTTCTCTCCCGTGGAGCTGTCTCTCTGCCCTTGGAGCTGTCTGCTTGCTCTTTTATATA